>NC_048302.1:681869-687659 GCF_013100865.1 Trachemys scripta elegans
CCCTCCCCAGGAAGAAGAGCAGAGGAAAGAAATGAAAGAAGAGAAAAGAGAAGAAGAGTCAAGAGGGAAGGAGGAAGAGGGAAGCAAAAAGGGACAAATTCCAAATGCCCCCAGCAAGTCTCAGATTCATAAATTCCAAGCCCAGAAGGAACCACACTGGTCTGAATTTCTGTTTCACATCGGTCATGGAACGTCCCTCAAAATAATTCCCATAGGAATTAGAGCAGATTTTTTAGTAAAACACCCAGTCTTGATTTTAAAATAGGCCAGTTGTGGAAAATCCAGCACAACCCTCAGTGAATTGCTCCAAACTCTGATGTTAAAAATGCTCGCCTTATTTCCAGTGTTTATTGGTCTAGCTTCAACTTCCAGCCATTGTCTGCTCATAACCTTTATCTGGTAAAGTGAAGAGCCCATTAGTAAATATTTGTTCCCATAGGCTCACCGCTTAACCGTCTCTTAGATTGAGCTCCTGTAGTCTGTCACCACAGGGCAGGTTTTCTAATCCTTTCATCATTCTTGTGGCTCTTCTGTGAACCCTCTCTGATTTATCAGCATCTGTCTCAAATTGTGGACACCAGAAATGGACAGAATATTCCAGGAGTGGTTGCGCCAGTGCCCAGTACAGAGATATCAAACCTCTCTACCACTACCTGAGAATCTGCTAGGACAGAGTCCTCTATCTCGTACATAGAGCCTATATTTTTTCTTACCTTCTACACAGGTGACAATTTCTTTCCAAAAAATCCACACAGAAATGGAAAAAAATCCCACAGAATCTCCACACCAACCGTCTCTTGGTCCTCAGGGAGAGACCACGAGATGGAGGCTTGCTGCAGCAAGGCTACAGGGGTCTCTGAGGTTCTCCCTGCCCCGCATCCCTGTCCTGCCTGGCTGTTGTCAAGGGAGCTCTGTGAGGTTACAGCCACCTCATCATCTTTGCCCAATAGGCTGAGTTCCTGCCAGAGGCCTTTGTGAAGTCATTGCCACACTCACCATTCCCTGGCATGCCTGATGCCTGCCCCCGGCCAGCCCGGTTGGATGTTTGAGCTGCACCCCGGATCTCCCCACTTGCTCATTATTGATTCTGGAGAGCAACCAGGCCACCCAGTAAAACAGCAGAGTCTGTTCCTCACCCCACACTGAGTTTTCATAGAGGCATCGGTTGTGAAACAATTCAATCTCTTAATCTGGCCTCTATTTCATGGGCCATGAAATTTCACACTCTCAGCACCCTATTAAGCCCAATTGCTTGTAACTCACTACAAGGCCCTTCTACAATGACAACCAGTTGTGATGGTAGGACACCAGGAAACAGAGACTCCAGCTCTCCCCTGGGGAATTTGTTCCAGTGGCTAGTCTCCCTTGCTGTCAAAAATGGGTGCCTTGCCTCTTATTTCAATTGCTCTGGCTTCAGCTGACAGCTGTTGGTTCTTGTTGTGCCTTTCTTGGCTAGATCGAATTAGCCCTGCCCCGTGAAATCCGATCTCCCTGTCCTGCTGGGATCCCCCCAGCCAGAGAAGCCAGTAGGGGCCTCCTAGCTGTTGTCTGCCAGGCTGGGGACAGGACTTCCTCTCCGTGGGGATATCAGATGCACCTGCAGAGGCAATGCAGAAGTGAGTGCGCTGCATCAGCCCGGCGTTGGGCTCAGGGCTTTGGCCTTGGCAGCTTCTGCTCCAGTCACGTCTCTGGGCAACGGCAGCTCCAGGCACCAGCTCTCCAAGCGCGTGCCTGGGGCAGCAAGCCACGGGGGGTGCCCTGCCGGTCCCTGAGAGGGCAGCAGTCAGGCAGCCTTCAACAGCATGCCTGCGGGAGGTCCGCCAGTCCCGCGGCTTTGGCGGTAATTCGGCATGCCGCCGAATCCGTGGGACCGGGAACCTCCCGCAGGCGTGCTGCCGAAGGCCGGCTGACTGCCGTGCTTGGGGCAGCAAAAAAGCTAGAGCCGCCCCTGTGTAAAAATGTTCCTTGAGGTCTTTTTTTATAAGTGTCGTTATTTCTTCTGCAGGAACAAAGCGGCTGGAAGAGCAATACAGCAGTGCACAGACAATCCAGGAAGTTTTTGGAGAGTGTTGTGGACAACTTCCTGGTGCAAGTGCTGGAGGAACCAACTAGGGGCTGTGCTCCTCTTGACCTGCTGCTCACAAACAGAGAAGAATTGGTAGGGGAAGGAGAAGTGGGTGGCAATCTGGGCAGCAGTGACCATGAGATGGTCGAGTTCAGGATCCTGACAAAAGGAAGAAAGGAGAGCAGCAGAATATGGACTCTGGACTTCAGAAAAGCAGACTGACTCTCTTAGGGAACTGATGGGCAGGATCCCCTCAGAGGCTAATATGAGGGGGAAAGGAGTCCAGGAGAGCTGGCTGTATTTTAAAGCAGCCTTATTGAAGGCATAGGAACAAACCATCCCAATGTGCAGAAAGAAGAGCAAATATGGCGGGCGACCAGGTTGGCTTAATAGAGAAATCTTCAGTGAGCGTAAACACAAAAAGGAAGCTTACAAGAAGTGGAAACTTGGGCAGATGACTGGGGAGGAGTATAAAAATATTGCTCAAGCATGCAGGGGTGTAATCAGGAAGGCCAAAGCACAACTGGAGTTGCAGCTAGCAAGCGATGTGAAGGGTAACAAGAAGTGTTTCTACAGGTATGTTAGCAACAAGAAGACAGTTAGGGAAAGTGTGGGTCCCTTACTGAATGGGGGAGTGAACATAGTGACAGATGATGTAGAAAAAGCTGAAGTACTCAATGCTTTTTTTTGCCTCGGTCTTCACAGACACGGTCAGCTCCCAGACAGCTGCACTGAGCAACACAGTATGGGGGGAGGTGAGCAGCCCTCAGTGGTGAAAGAACAGGTTAAGGACTATTTAGAAAAGCTGGACATGCACAGGTCCATGGGTCTGGATGCAATGTATCCAAGGGTGCTGAGAGAGTTGGCTGATGTGATTTCAGAACCATTGGCCATTATCTCTGAAAACTTGTGGTGATCAGGAGAGGTCCCAGATGATGGGAAAAAGTGCCCATCTTTAAAAATATAGTGCCCATCTTTAAAAAAGGGAAGAAGGAGAATCTGGGGAACTACAGACCGGTCAGCCTCACCTCAGCCCCTGGAAAAATCATGGAGCAGGTCCTCAAGGAATCCATTTTGAAACACTTGGAGAAGAGGAAGGTGATGAGGAACAGTCAACATGGATTCACCAACGGCAAGTCGTGCCTGACCAATTTGATTGCCTTCTATGATGAGATAACTGGCTCTGTGGATATGGCGAAAGCGGTGGACATGATATACCTTGACTTTAGCAAAGCTTTTCATACAGCCTCCCACAGTATTCTTGCCAGCAAGTTAAAGAAGTATGGATTGGATGAATGGACTATAAGGTGGATAGAAAGCCGGCTCAATGGGTAGTGATCAATGGCTCAATATCTAGTTGGCAGCCGGTAGCAAGCTGAGTGCCCCAGAGGTCGGTCCTGGAGCTGGTTTTGTTCATTAATGATCTGGATGATGGTACGGATTGCACCCTCAGCAAGTTCACGGATGACAGAACAAGGAGTAATGGTCTCAAGTTGCAGTGGGGGAGGTTTAGGTTGGATATTAGGAAAAACTTTTTCAGTAGGAGGGTGGTGAAGCACTGGAATGGGTTACCTAAAGAGGTGGTGGGATCTTCTTCCTTAGAGGTTTTTAAGATCAGTCTTGACAAAGCCCTGACGGGATGATTTAGTTGGGGATTGGTCCTGCTTTGAGCAGAGGGTTGGACTAGATGACGTCCTGAGGTCCCTTCCAACCCCGATATCACTGTTCTACAGCCAAAATGCTTCTGAAATAAATGTAGTCAAACTTTACTAATTCTGGGTCACTGAGAACGAAAATGATGCTTAAAATTCTTGATTGGCTCTCGTTTTCAGATATGCTATTGGGTCAGTATATACGACCCTTGACTTGGGAATGGTGGAGGATAAGTGAATTATAAAGGGAAGGGATCTCAATTTAAACCAGAAATGACTAAAATACATCTTTGACTGGATCTATGAATAAATCTATGACTGGGTTTGAACAGTACTTGCTTTTGAGGCAAAACAATGAATGATGCAATCTGAAGCTGGTATTGCGTCATACGTGATATGAATTGCATCATGTTATTCCTAGAAGTCATGGATGATGCAATCATAATGAAGCTTACATCACTCTGCTGAACAAATTGCCCTACATCAGCTGTAGAAATCATACAATGTTGTGGTCTCTTATTTGTCAGTGTTTGATTTTGCAAAGGGACACATTTCTGTTTAGCCAAAGTGAGCAGAGATGCCTCATACTTGTGTGAACAGTGCAGATAACTTCTGCTATGTTTGTGGAGAAGTGACTTTTGCATCACAAAAGTGCAGTATAACCACTATGGTTAAGAAAGCCTATCACCTTTATTTTGGCTGCAAAATTGGAGATCAGGACAAAAGAGGTGGGCCCCACACATATGCTGCAACACTTGTGCAACAAATCTTCGCCAGTGGTTGCACAGGAAAAGGAAATCTATGCCTTTTGCAGTGCCAATGATTTGGAGAGAGACAACAGATCATACCAGCAATTGTTACTTCTGCATGGTGCCTCCAGTTGGGAAAGGTGTGTCAAAGAAGAAAAAGTGGACTGTGCATTATCCAAACATTCCATCAGCTATACGCCCAGTACCCCACGGAGAAGGACTGCCGGTTCCTGATGCACCAGAATCATTCTCACTTGAGTCAGACGAGGAAGAGGAAGAGAATGAAACTTCTGGTCCTGAACCATCAATGTCATAGGACCCACATTTTCTCCCATCCTCCTCCTCTGAACCACACCTCATAACACAAGGTGAACTGAATGACTTTGTCAGGGATTTGGAACTACCCAAGAGTAAGGCAGAGCTGTTGGGCTCCAGACTACAGCAGTGGAATCTCCTGGCAGGTGATGTTAGGGTTTCCATGTTCCGTGACCGTCAAAAGGATCTTGTCCCATTCTTCTTCATGGAAGGTGATCTTGTAGCCTGCAACAACATCGATGGTGTGATGGCAGCCCTCAACATCGTTCACGATCCAGATGAGTGGAGACTGTTCATTGATTCATCGAAGACGAGCCTTAAAGCTGTTTTACTGCACAATGGCAATGTTTTGCCATCAATTCCAGTTGGTCATGCAGTCCATATGAAGGAAACCTATGACAACATGAAACAACTTTTGAGGTGCATAAACTATTACCAACATGAGTGGCAGCTTTGTGGCGATTTGAAGGTTGTTGCTCTCTTGCTTGGTCTGCAGACTGGATACACAAAGTACTGCTGTTTTCTCTGCGAATGGGATAGTCGTGCAAGAGATTCCCACTACATCAAGAAAGATTGGCCACTCCGACAGTCATTGGAGCCTGGGAGGAAAAGTGTTCAGCATCCACCACTTGTTGAATCAAGGAAGATTTTGTTACCAGCCTTACACATCAAGCTGGGTCTGATGAAGAACTTTGTCAAGGCCATTGACAAAACACAAGCGGCTTTCAAGTACCTCCGTGGAAAATTTCCAAGGTTAAGTGAAGCTAAGATAAAGGAAGGTGTCTTTGTTGGTCCTCAGATTCGTGAACTTCTTCGAGATGATGCATTTGACCATGCACTGCGTGGCAAGGAAAAGACGGCATGGAAAGCCTTCCAGTTAGTGGCAATAAATTTTCTCGGAAACAACAAGGCAGACAACTACAGGTTGTTGGTGGAAAACCTCCTCAAGGCATACAAAAGCCTTGGTTGCAACATGTCACTAAAGATACATTTTTTGCACTCTCATCTA
>NC_048302.1:687748-694148 GCF_013100865.1 Trachemys scripta elegans
GGTCTGATGAAGAACTTTGTCAAGGCCATTGACAAAACACAAGCGGCTTTCAAGTGCCTCCGTGGAAAATTTCCAAGGTTAAGTGAAGCTAAGATAAAGGAAGGTGTCTTTGTTGGTCCTCAGATTCGTGAACTTCTTCGAGATGATGCATTTGACCATGCACTGCGTGGCAAGGAAAAGACGGCATGGAAAGCCTTCCAGTTAGTGGCAATAAATTTTCTTGGAAACAACAAGGCAGACAACTACAGGTTGTTGGTGGAAAACCTCCTCAAGGCATACAAAAGCCTTGATTGCAACATGTCACTAAAGATACATTTTTGGCACTCTCATCTAGATTTTTTTCCACCGAACTGCGGAGCAGTGAACGACGAGCACGGCGAGCGATTTCACCAGGACATTGCAACAATGGAGAAACGCTATCAGGCAAAATGGAGCCCATCAATGCTTGCAGACTATTGCTGGACAGTGACAAGAGATGCTCCATTTAATGAATACAAGAGACAAGCCAAGAAGCACCGAGTAGACACTGAATAGGACTAAACTATGTACATAATAGTTTTTTGCCTTTTGTTTCATAATCCATTTTATTTATATAACCCTTTTGCTGATTTTTAAGTGTTACATAAACAAGACAGGTGAAATATCATGTAAAGCAACCATAAACACATGAAAAGACCTAGGTTTACAATTTATGATTGAAACTCTACTATCTACACAATATACATAGACATAAAATGTAAAAACTTAAATATCTTAGAAACAGTAGCCAATCCGTTGTTTTAATTGTCATATTTGAATTCAGCATATCAAAATACATAATAAATAGCACATTTTATCTCTGAAGCAGACGACTTCTCAAAAATTGCAGACCAGTGTATTCTATGATTCTATGACACTAAGCTGAGGAGAGAGGTAGATATGCTGGAGGATAGGGATAGGGTTTAGAGTGACCTAGACAAATTGGAGGATTGAGCTAAAAGAAATCTGATGAGGTTCAACAAGGACAAGTGCAGAGTCCTGCACTTAGGAAGGAAGAATCCCAGGCACTGCTACAGGCTGGGGACCGACTGGCTAAGCAGCAGTTCTGCAGAAAAGGACCTGGAAATTACAGTGGACGATAAGCTGGATAAGAGTCGACAGTGTGCCCTTGTTGCCAAGAAGGCTAATGGCATATTGGGCTGCATTAGTAGGAGCATTGCCAGCAGATTGAGGGAAGTGATTATTCCCCTCTATTCGGCACTGGTGAGGCCACATCTTGAGTACTGTGTCCAGTTTTTGGCCCCCCACTACAGAAAGGATGTGGACAAATTGGAAAGAGTCCAGCAGAGGGGAACAAAAATGATTGGGGGGCTCGGGCACATGACTTACGAGAGAGGCGGAGGAAACTGGGCTTATTCAGTCTGCAGAAGAGAAGACTGAGGGGGGATTTGATAGCAGCCTTCAACTACCTGAAGGGGAGTTCCGAAGAGGATGGAGCTCGGCTGTTCTCAGTGGTGGCAGATGACAGAACAAGGAGCAATGGTCTCAAGTTGCAGTGGGGGAGGTCCAGGTTGGATATTAGGAAAAACTATTTCACTAGGAGGGTGGTGAAGCACTGGAATGGGTTACCTAGGGAGGTGGTGGAATCTCCAGCCTTAGAGGTTTTTAAGGTCAAGCTTGACAAAGCTCTGGCTGGGATGATTTAGTTGGGGATTGGCCCTGATTTGAGCAGGGGGTTGGACTAGATGACCTCCTGAGGTCTCTTCCAACCCTGATATTCTATGATTCTATACAGATTGAATGCTGTGGGGTAGTGAGGCCCAAAACAAAAGATCAATTTTATAGATTTGCAAAGGTTTCCCCAGCCAGATGGGAAACTGAGGTATAATCTAGCCTACCAGCACAAGGAGACCGCAGATCACTAAGGGGAAATTGAAACACAAATGCACATTAGACAGAAGATGACAAGGAGGAATTCCACACAGCTAGAAGTTTAGAATTGATACCAGGTTCTCAATGTGGAAACTGTGGAAGATATCTCTTAAGATCCAAAGAATCTTGGATCTGGTCCAAGGGAACAGAGTGATTTATGGGACACACCGGTGAATGGCAGTTTGACCCAACTTGTAAGAAAAATCAAGCTTGCCCACAAAGAGTTCTCCAGCTATCCAAGGAGGACAGATGATCCTTGTTGGGGATTCAATACACAAGAGGACAGTGTCTTGTCTTCCTGGAGCCAAGACATGAGATGTCACTCTAAGATTGGGAATCCTTCTGAAGTTGATAGGTAAGGATCCATTAGTGATGGTTCATACTGGCACTAATGACACTGTGTCATGGGATATCTCACAGACAGTAGATGACTTCATGAAACTCAGAAGTGTGCTGAAGAATAATAATATCCAAACAATCTTCTCTGAGATCCTTCCTGTCCCACAAGCAAAGGAAGTCATAAAGGAGAAAATTGTGGAAGTGAAGCTCTGGCTAGGTAAGTGGTGTAGGTTAGAGAGTTTGGTTTTGTGGAACATTGATCCACCTTTTATAGGGCTGTATAGTTTGGGTGGCTCTCTCAGTAGGAGGAGGACCAATCTTCTCGTGAACAGGCTGATTAGAGTAGTCAGGAGAGGGTTAAGTAATAACAAAAAGGGAAGGTAAAAATATTTAGAATAAAATTAAACAAAGGACCCAAGCACATGAAGAGAAGAAATTCTTTAATTGCAATACACTAATGCTGGGAGACTGAGCAACACACGGGAGGAATTGGAATTGCTCATTTATGATCATAAATTCAATCGAGTTGGTGTGACTGACACCTGGTGGGAGGATTCCTATGGTGGGAATTTTAAGATCAATGGCTATAATCTAATTAGGAAGGATCAAGTGGGCAAAAGGGGGGGAGGGGCATTCTATCAAAAATAGCATCACCTGTTTCTGTGTCACTGTTAACTCAGAAAAAAATTATCTTGAATGCTTAGGGAATGCTAACTATTCTAATAGAGATGAAGGGGTATTAGTTGGTGTCTGCTACAGACCACCAAATCACACTTGGGAACAGAATGACCTGCCTCCTTACACACCTATCTACAATGTGTAGGAAAAAAAGCTGTGTGATCATGGGGGACTTCCATTTGAATGACATGTGCTCAAGGTGTCATGCAGCCAATACTAAAACAACCTCGAAATTTCTAAACATTATAGATGACAATTTCCTAACTCAAAAAGTGTTGCAGCCAACATGAGGGGAGCTTGTCATGACACATAAAGCTGAACTGATCACAGAATTAATAATTAGTGATAACTTAGGGCTAGTCTACACGGCAGCGCTTTAACATAGCTTGTGTGGTCACAGCGCAGCTCCCAGCGCTGGGGCACTGTTTACACTGGTGCTTTACAGCGCTGCAACTTGCTGCGCTCAGGGGGGTGTTTTTTCACACCCCTGAGCGAGAAAGTTGCAGTGCTGTTAATTGCCAGTGTAGACAAGCCCTTAGGTACAAGTGATCATGACTTGATCACATTTATAATGTGCAAACCAAATAAACTCCAGACCACTAATATACATACTTGGTGCTTAAACTTCACAACTTCACAAAGCTGAAAACAGTTATGAGCCAAAGCAGCTGGGAGGAAGAATTTGATCAGAAAAATCTGAATGAAAATTGGGAATTGTTTCAGAACACTTTACTGGATACCCAAAGAGACACAATCAAGGAAGAAGGTTGTATGGTTACAAAACTGACCTGGTTTAGAGGGTAAGTGAAGGCACCCATAAATTAAAAAAAAATAAAAACAGAAGGGGAAGTTGAAAGTAACAAATATAAATCTGAAGCTAGGACGGGGTGGGCAAACTTTTTGGCCCGAAGGCCACATCTGGGAATAGAAATTGTATGGCGGGCCATGAATGCTCAGAAAATTGGGGTTGGGGTGAGGGCTCTGGGGTGAGGCCAGAAATGAGGAGTTCAGGGTGTGGGAGGGGGCTCCGGGCTGTGGGGGGAGAGTGCAGTGCAGGAGGGGGGAGGGCTCCGGCTGGGGGTGCGGGGTCTGGGTTGGGGCTGGGAATGAGGCGTTTGGGGGGTAGGAGTGTGGGGGGTAGGATGGGATCGAGGGGTTTGGAGGGCAGGAGGGGGATCAGAGCTGGGGCGGGGGTTGGGGCGTGAGGAGAGGCTCAGGGGTCGCAGGCCCCAGGCAACGCTTACCTTAAATGGCTCCCAGAAGCAGCGGCATGTCCCTTCTCTGGCTCCTACATGGCGGCAAGGCCAGGTGGCTCTGCACGCTGCCCCATCTGCATGCACCACCCCTGCATCTTCCATTGGAGCGGCCCCCGACCCTGCTCCCCGGCTGGAGTGCCAGAGTGCCGGATCAGGGCAAGCCCCAGACTCCGCTCCCCAGCAGGAGCTCAAGGGCTGGCTTAAAATGGCTGGCGGGCCATAGTTTTCCCACCCCTGAGCTAGGAACTGTAGAAAATTGATAGGGGAAGTAAAGAGACAAAAGGAGAAATCTACGGCCAGAGTTAAGGACAATAAAAAAATCTCCTTAAAAATATGAGGAACAAAAAGGATGCTAACAATGGTATTGTACCATTACTAGAAAATGGTAGAACCACCAGTAACAATGCAGAAAAGGCAGGCGTGTTCCGTAAATATTTCTGTTCTGAGGGAAAAAAACAAACAGATGATGTAGTCATGTCATATGATAACACCCTTTTCGTTCCACTAGTATCTTGGAGGATGTTAAACAGCAGTTACTAAATTTAGACACATTTAAATCAGCAGTTCCAGATAACTGGCATGCAAGAGTTTTAAAAGAGCTGGCCAAGGAGCTCACTTGACCATTAAAGTTGATTTTCAATAAGTCTTGGAATGCTGGGGAAGCTCCAGAAGACTGGAGCTAATGTTGTGCCAATATTTAAAAAGGGTAAAAGGGATGACCTGGGTAATTATAGGCCTGTGTGATGGGGCAAGGCCAGATGCCTACAGTAAAGTAGTGAGGAACAGGTATGTTAGCTAAACAAATCCCTGGTACCATGGTAACCAAATGGCAGTTGCTCCAGGTTAATCAAGACACCTGGGGCCAATTAAGATCCTTCTAGGAGGCAGTGGAGATAACTAAATTGATTGGGACACCTGAAGCCAATCAAGGACTGGCTGGAACTAGTTAAAAGCCTCCCAGTTAGTCAGTGTGGGTGTTAGGAGCTATAGGAGGAAGCTGTGCTGTTGGAGGAATGAAGCAGTACAAATCCATATCAGGTGCAAGGAAGGAGGCCCTGAGGTAATAATGAAGGAGATATTGAGTGGGGGCTGCTGTGGGGAAGTGGCCCAGGGAATTGTACATGTCCTATTTCCAAAAAGTCAGCTTCCATAGCTGCTAATTTTAGGGTCCCTGGGCTGGAGCCTGGAGTAGAGGTGGGCCTGAGCTCCCCCCTCCCCTCCCTGATTAATCACTGATACTGGGAGACAACAGAGACTATGTGAGGGAAGGTTGCTTCTCCTTACCTCCCTTGCTGGCTTATGATGAAAATGGCTCAGTAGACTGTGACCCTTGTCTCTAGAGAGAGACGGGCTACGTGGAGGGTCACAGTGAGCCTCTGAGGCTAGCGAAATCTTCCAGGAAATGTGGGACCCACGGAGTCAAGGACAGAACTTTGTCACACCTGTCAGTCTGACACTGATCCCAGGCAAGATAATGGAGCAGCTGATACAGGAGTCAATTAATAAAGAATTAAAGGAGGATAATATAATTAATGCCAATCAACATGGGTTTATGGCAATTAGGTCCTGTCAAACTAGTTAACTTTTTTAATGAGATTACAGGTTTGGTTGGGCCATGGGCATAGTTTAGGGAGGTGCAGGGGAGCATTGCCCCTCAGAGGTGAGATGTGGGGGGTGTCATGTGACGTCATGTGTCACTTCCCCCTGATTTCTGCAAGTGCCAAACTGCCCTGTGGGGCTTGCTCTGCTCTGGGGTGCCACCAAAAAGGAGGAGGTTAGTTAAACAGAAATTAAAAGGTACAGTGACTAGAGTGAAATCCCTGCAAGCTGCATGGACACTTTTCAAAGACACCAGAATAGAGGCCCAATTTAAATGTATACCCCAAATTAAAAAACTCAGTAAAAGAACTAAAAAAGAGCCACCGTGGCTTAACAACCATGTAAAAGAAGCAGTGAGAGATAAAAAGGCCTCTTTTAAAAAGTGGAAGTCAAATCCTAGTGAGGCAAATAGAAAGGAGCATAAACACTGCCAAATTAAGTGCAAGAATGTAATAAGAAAAGCCAAAGAGGAGTTTGAAGAATGGCTAGCCGAAAACTCCAAAGGTAATAACAAAATGTTTTTTAAGTACATCAGAAGCAGGAAGCCTGCTAAACAACCAGTGGGGCCCCTGGATGATCGAGATACAAAAGGAGCGCTTAAAGACGATAAAGTCATT
>NC_048302.1:694412-711323 GCF_013100865.1 Trachemys scripta elegans
TCCTCCTTGTTATTTTTAACAGTGAGATTAATTAACCACTGGAAAAATTTACTAAGGATTGTAGTGGATTCTCCACCACTGAACATTAGTAAATCAAGGTTGGATGTGTTTCTAAAAGATCTAGGGCTTATTTTGGGGGAGTTCTGACCTGTGTTACCCAGAAGGTCAGACTAGATGATCACATTACTCCCTTCTGGCCTTGGACACTATGAATCGGATCTGAGAGTGAAGCCACATTTCCCCACCCTACCCCAGGCACTCACAACCCGTGGGGCATGAACACTCACCCCTTAATCACTAATTTCAGCCATTTCTGAGAACAAGGTTAAGAGAAAATACATTATTTTGACCATGTTAAATTAATTTTCAACTTTTATTGAGGAATTCTAACACCCCCATGCCGTGGAGCAGGGACTTAAAACTTGGCAGGAGTCATGTTGTGCCAGGGATGTGCCTTTTGCTGTTTCCATAAAAAATCATTCAAATCTGGCAAACTCATAAGCCCTTGAATCATAGAATCTCAGGGTTGGAAGGGACCTCAGGAGGTCATCTAGTCCAACCCCCTGCTCAAAGCAGGACCAATCCCCAACTAAATCATCACAGCCAGGGGTTTGCACATGCTCAGTGGAGACTTTGTTAGCATTTGGCAGCTAAGTTCTCCAAAACTTCAACTTGAACTGAGCATGCTGCAGCCTGGGGATGCGGGGACTATGCAGGAGTTTCCCTGCAATTGCTGCTCCAGGTTTCTGGGGGACCAGGTAGAGGAACTGAAATCATGGGGACCCTCTCTCTCCTGTGCTCCAGTTCTCCACTGCTGTTGCCTGAGTACCCCAAATCAGTGGAAATGTTTGACTTTGATCTCACTGTGCCTCAATTTTCCCATCTGTAAAATGGGGAGAATAGCACCACCTCACCTCAAAAGGGTATAGTGAAGATACGTTAATTAATAAGTGTGAATCACTCACATATGATAGGGATGAGTGCACAGCCCACAAGTAAATTAATAATTCTGTAATCAACAGGGTTTGAATAGTGGTCAGTAAACATGGCCTGGGGCTACACAGCAAACAAGCAGACTAAAGCAAATTGTTGAATAGCTGTTCATTAAGTGAGCACCATCATCCTGTGCACTGAATAAGATAGAGGCCCTGTTCAGCTTGGCACAACCACCTGGTCCAACTCTGCAAGTCAGCATAGCCCAGAGCAAAGTGGGTCAGGGCCTTCAGAGCCGGCTTTAGGCACCGCGGGGCCTAATTCGAAGGAGCTGCCGCCGAAGTCCCGCTGCTGTCTTTGGCGGCAGCTCAATCGCTCAACCGCAGAGGAAGGACCCTCCTGCGAAATGCCGCCGAAGACAGCAGCAATGATTGAGCTGCCGACGACGACAGTGGCGGGACTTTGGCGGCAGCTCCTTCGGGACGTTGCGGGGCCCTCTTGGGGGCGCGGGACCCGATTCCGGGTAATCGGCGGAATTGCCCTAAAGCCGGCCCTAAGGGCCTTGCAAAGCCTGCTCAGCTCACCTCTGCTAGCCTGATGATAGACCCCATGCTGTTCTAATCAAGGAGTTGAGTCTGTTCTGTGCCATTGCCATCACTCCAGAGAGCATCAATTCCTCCATCAGGCTGCACGATCTTCAGTGGGGAAACACCATTCACACTAGATCCCTAAATAGAGTCCCTACACAATCCCTACATTACGGTCTTCTTCCATAAGACAGAGTTTTACCCTTCTCTTTCTGGACCTAAGCTTCAGTATCCCACCAAAATAGAGTTCTTGTAGAGTCCGGGTGACCCCTGAGTCAGGGCATGTTCAACACAATTTTTATGCCCCTTTTTATTGCCAAGATAACTGTTTATTATTAGTCTTCTACTTAAAACATAAACCAAATCTAACCAAACCCACCAATCCTGTTAGGTGGAATTGTGGATAATCATGGAAATAAAGCAAACAGAGCTATCTTTTGCCCTTGTCACTACTAGAGGGCTCCAGAGAGCTCCATTTCTGTAGGCCTTCTAGTTATGGGCTTGTAGTGGGTCCTGTACCTTGTGTTAGGGCTTTTCCACACACTGTCCTATAGTTGGACGTTGATAGGTATGGACATGGATGTGACCCGGGGTGCCTGGGGCAGCCCTCCCGAAAATGCCAAGGTCAGGGCAGGCTGCAAAAGGGACAGTGGATACTCCCAAAACTGGTGGTTAATACTGAAGTTAGACTCACCGACCAGTCACAAATTGTGCTCCTGATCCCCCACACTGGTTATCAAGAAGCTGAAAAAAGAAATCACACAGTCATAGAATCATAGAAGATTAGGGTTGGAAGAGAGCTCAGGAGGTCATCTAGTCCAACCCCCTGCTCAAAGCAGGACCAACCCCAACTAAATCATCCCAGCCAGGGCTTTGTCAATCTGGGCCTTAAAAACCTCTAAGGAAGGAGATTCCACCACTTCCCTAGGTAACCCATTCCAGAGCTTCACCACCCTCCTACAAAATAGTTTTTCCTAATATCCAAACTAGACCTCCCCCACTGCAACTTGAGACCATTACTCCTTGTTCTGTCATCTACCCCCTCCCCTTTATAGCATTCCAGTTCTCTGGCTCCTAATCAGCACATGGGTCCAATACAGCGAGAAGTTATTTAAAAACTCTACTCACTATATAAAACTTTATTCTGATCCCAAAGGGTCAGCCACAGTGCCAGGTCAATATTAGTTTAGATCTTACCGCAAATCCCATGCTGCCAGCCAATCCTTTAGCATCTAAAACTAAAGGTTTATTATAAAGGAAAAAGACAGAACAAGAAGAGCGTTGTTAAATGGTAAAGCACTCAGATACATACAGACGTCGAAGTCCATATACACCACTACCTCGATATAATGCGACCCGATAGAACACGGATTCGGATATAATGCGGTAAAGCAGTGCTCCGGGCGGACGGGGCTGCACACTCCGGTGGATCAAAGCAAGTTCAATATAATGCAGTTTCACCTATAACACAGTAAGATTTTTTGGCTCCTGAGGACAGCTTTATATCGAGGTAGAGGTGTATCAGGTTCTTAGCAGTATTGGTGAGTTTGCCGGCTTGAAAATTCCTCTGGAACACATCCACAGCTCGGATGGGTCCTTTGTTCAGAGCTTGTTTGTAGAAAAGTTACTCTAGAGATAGGAAGCAGGAATGAAGACAAGATGGAGAAGATACAGCTGCCTTTTATACTCTTTTGCCCTGTGGCTTGTACTTCCTTTGTCCCAAACACAAGCTTCACAGCACATGGCATAGAAAAGTTTTAGAGTTCTGCCCATAGGCATGCCCCTACATGGTTTGCTGACTCATAAAGTGTATCCCCTGACTCTGTTCAATGGGTTCATTGTCCAGCTGATGACCCCTGATGGGCCATCGAACAGGCTAGACAGTGCTGATGCCAGTCTGTCTGAACGTGTCACCCAGAAACACAACACAAGTGTTTCAACCTATCTATAACTCACAATACAAAGGGGATACACACATACAAACAAGATCATCATATTTGGCAAATTATAACATTTTCGCAGATACCTCACATGGTATATCTGCTCAGATTCCTTGCAATTTTATATTGGTGTTAATAATATCATAAAGTATCTCCCATATTTCATAAAGCATCACAATAGGTACAGAGAAACAGTGTCTCTACAAGCTGAATCCTCTGAGAAGTGTATCTTCCTGGGAATGCTGCTAAAACATGCGGTTGGGAACTTGCAAAGAAGAATTATTATTGCTGTCTGGGGCAGTGGCCAACAGCCCCTCGCAGTGCAGAAGGGGAGTCTACACAATGCCAAGCGAATGTGAATGTTAATGGGTGTCACGGAGGTTACAGGCTCGGTGCTCTGGAACCGCTCTGAATCAAACCCAGGCAGGAACCTCTTTAGTGTGACTCCCCTCAGAGCACACTCTGCTAGGGGAAGCCTCCTTGGCTATGACGCCTCCTGGGACTGACCTTGGAGCGTTCAGCATCCCTTTTCTCACCGTGAGCTCCCGAAGGGCCCTGCACCCCAGACTCGCAGTCAGCAGTGACTCTTAGCCAGCGTTATAAAACAGATGTGGAAAAAGCTGTCGACAGGAGCACAGAGTAGAACAGATTTTGTTAGCACAGGAATCAGGGACTTTCAGCAAAGTCCATCTTGGGGGAGGGTATCCAGAGCCCAGGGCCCTGGAACCCTTTCCCCCCTGAGTCCCCAACAGGAGACTGACTCATTTCCCCCAGCCAAGCCTCAGTCACCTTCTAGCCCCTTCTTTGGCCTTTGTCTCTTTCCCGGGCAAGGAGGCCACCTGATGTCTTTGTTCTCCAACACCTTCAGTTGGCACCTTGCAGGGGAGGGGCCTAGGCCATCAGTTGCCAGGAGATGGCAACTCTCTGTGCAGATGGCCTCACACCTACCCTCTAGGGCTCTGCAACAATCACACATCCTTATCCCACCTAGACACTTAAGAAATGCATGGGGAAACTGAGGCACCCACACAGTATTCAGAGAAAACATTAAGAACATTCCCATTTTGTCACAATGGGCTTTAGGTATTTGGCTGACAGAGCTCGTAGGCCCAGTCATCATCGTCATCAAGTGTGCACTGTGGATCATTGCACCAGCCAGAGTAGCCATGATTGATGATGTCATACCTCGTGTTGTCTAGTGAAGTTCCCAGATCTGGCTTATCCTGTGAATCCATGAATTTCTGGGGTGGCCCTGTAGGCAGTGCTAGGTAGGGTCAGAGCGTGCACCCCTTAATGAGTTGATGGAGAGTTTAAGAGCACAGTGTGCAGGTGGTTTTTCCAACCCTGGCAACATGGATGAAGAAACACCAGACCTCTGCCAGATTGTGACATGGTGCACAAAGTCAGACCACTTTATGCTCAGGATTTGGTGCTGACAGAGTATATGGAATGCGCCCAGACACTCCAAGTCTGCCTGTAACAGGATCCAGGTTTCTGACCTGTATAGCAATATATGCAGCACACATGTTCAATAGATCCTGACCTTAGTCTCAGCACATAGATGTTTTTGCATCCATAGGCAAGACATGGACTTTATGCAGGAGGCGGTGAGATCTAGTTATGATGGCTTCCCCCTGGGGTGCCACCTGGAACTGGGGTACCACTGAGCCCTCTGACCCACCAGCCTGGGCTCCCTCTCACACTGTGCTGCTGTAACAAGCTGCAGGAACACTCCCAGTCTTACACTTCCATCAGCTTTCACACAGGTAGGGACACATCCAGCTGCAGTTATATGCAGGCTCTGTGACCAGCCACTGCATGTGAACCGACAATAGAGAGACTACAGCCAAAATAACCCCCAACTTTCCAGCCTAGGACCCCAGAGCAGTACAGTCCAAACCCCAACCAGTATGAATTTATTATCCAGTTCACCTCCCACTCAACGTGGAGAGGAATATGTATCAGATTCTCTGAGCTAAAATTCCCAACCATTTCACTTCCATTCACTGGTTCAGATCATAGAATCATAGAATATCAGGGTTGGACAGGACCTCAAGAGGTCATCTAGTCCAACCCCCTGCTCAAAGCAGGACCAATTCCCAACTAAATCATCCCAGCCAGGGCTTTGTCAAGCCGGGCCTTAAAAATCTCCAAGGAAGGAGACTCCACCACCTCCCTAGGTAACGCATTCCAGTGCTTCACCACCCTCCTAGTGAAATAGTGTTTCCTAATATCCAACCTGGACCTCTCCCACTGCAACTTGAGACCATTGCTCCTTGTTCTGTCATCTGCCACCACTGAGAACAGTTGAGCTCCATCCTCTTTGGAATCCCCCTTCAGGTAGTTGAAGGCTGCTATCAAATCCCCCCTCATTCTTCTCTTCTGGAGACTAAACAATCCCAGTTCCCTCAGCCTCTCCTCATAAGTCATGTGCTCCAGACCCCTAATCATTTTTGTTGCCCTCCGCTGGACTCTTTCCAATTTTTCCACATCCTTCTTGTAGTGTGGGGCCCAAAACTGGACACAGTATTCTAGATGAGGCCTCACCAATGTCGAATAAAGGGGAACGATCATGTTCCTCGATCTGCTGGCAATGCCCCTACTTATACAGCCCAAAATGCCGTTAGCCTTCTTGGCAACAAGAGCACACTGTTGACTCATATCCAGCTTCTCGTCCACTGTGACCCCCTAGGTCCTTTTCTGCAGAACTGCTACCTATCCATTCGGTCCCTAGTCTGTAGCAGTGCATGGGATTCTTCCGTCCTAAGTGCAGGACTTTGCACTTGTCCTTGTTGAACCTCAGCAGGTTTTTTTCGGCCCAATCCTCTAATTTGTCTAGGTCCCTCTGTATCCGATCCCTACCCTCTAGTGTATCTACCATGCCTCCTAGTTTAGTGTCATCTGCAAACTTGCTGAGAGTGGAGTCCACACCATCCTCCAGATCATTAATAAAGATATTAAACAAAACCGGCCCCAAGACCGACCCTTGGGCCACTCCGCTTGAAACCGGCTGCCAACTAGACTTGGAGCCATTGATTGCTACCCGTTGAGCCCGACGATCTAGCCAGCTTTCTATCCACCTTATAGACCATTCATCCAGCCCATACTTCTTTATCTTGGCGGCAAGAATACTGTGGGAGACCGTATCAAAAGCTTTGATAAAGTCAAGGAATAACACATCCACTGCTCTCATCATAGAAGGCAATTAGGTTAGTCAGGCACGACTTCCCCTTGGTGAATCCATGCTGACTGTTCCTGATCACTTTCCTCTCCTCTAAGTGTTTCATAATTGATTCCTCGAGGACCTGCTCCATGATTTTTCCAGGGACTGAGGTGAGGCTGACTGGCCTGTAGTTCCCTGGATCCTCCTTCTTCCCTTTTTTAAAGATGGGCACTACATTAGCCTTTTTCCAGTCATCCGGGACCTCCCCCGATCACCATGAGTTTTCAAAAATAATGGCTAATGGCTCTGCGATCTCATCCGCCAACTCCTTTAGCACCCTCGGATGCAGCGCATCCAGCCCCATGGACTTGTGCACGTCCAGTTTTTCTAAATAGTCCCGAACCACTTCTTTCTCCACAGAGGGCTGGTCACCTTCTCCCCATATTGTGCTGCCCAGTGCAGCAGTCTGGGAGCTGACCTTGTTCGTGAAGACAGAGGCAAAAAAAGCATTGAGTATATTAGCTTTTTCCACATCCTCGGTCACTAGGTTGCCTCCCTCATTCAGTAAGGGACCCACACTTTCCTGGACTTTCTTCTTGTTGCTAACATACCTGAAAAAACCCTTCTTGTTACTCTTAACATCTCTTGCTAGCTGCAACTCCAAGTGTGATTTGGCCTTCCTGATTTCACTCCTGCATGCCTGAGCAATATTTTTATACTCCTCCCTGGTCATTTGTCCAATCTTCCACTTCTTGTAAGCTTCTTTTTTGCGTTTAAGATCAGCAAGGATTTCACTGTTTAGCCAAGCTGGTCGCCTGCCATATTTACTCTTCTTTCTACACATCGGGATGGTTTGTTCCTGCAACCGCAATAAGGATTCTTTAAAATACAGCCGGCTCTCCTGGACCCCTTTGCCCTTCATGTTATTCTCCCAGGGGATCCTGCCCATCTGTTCCCTGAGGGAGTCAAAGTCTGCTTTTCTGAAGTCCAGGGTCCGTATTCTGCTGCTCTCCTTTCTTCCTTGTGTCAGGATCCTGAACTCGACCATCTCATGGTCACTGCCTCCCAGGTTCCCATCCACTTTTGCTTCCCCTACTAATTCTTCCCTGTTTGTGAGCAGCAGGTCAAGAAAAACTCTGCCCCTAGTTGGTTCCTCCAACACTTGCACCAGGAAATTGTCCCCTACACTTTTCAAAAACTTCCTGGATTGTCTGTGCACCGCTGTATTGCTCTCCTAGCAGATATCAGGGTGATTAAAGCAAAAATAAGTTTATTAACTACTTAGGTAGATTTTAAGAGATTATAAGTGATAGCACAGAGATCAAAGAAGATTACCTAGCAAATAAACAAAAACACAACCTAAGTTTAATATACTAGATATTATGTACACCTTAATTGATGGAACAGACAGATTGGTAGATTCTTAAGGCACAAGCTGAATTAGCTTTACAGCTTGGTTTTTCAGGTGTTCATACACAGGCTAGAAATCCCTTTAGCCTGCGTCCAGCACTTCCCCCTGTCCAGTCTGTGTTCCTCGGGTGTTTCCAGGAGTTTTCTTGTGTGGGGAGTGAAGAACCACACAAGGGATTGGTCTGGGGATTGGTCCTGCTTTGAGCAGGGGGTTGGACTAGATGACCTCCCGAGGTCCCTTCTAACCCTGATATTCTGATTCTATGAACCACAGATGATGTCACTCCCCGCCTTTTATAGCTTTAGCATATGGCGGGAACCCTTTGTTCCCAGACCGGTTTGTGGAAAAACACTGACATCCCCAGATGGAGTCCCGAGACATGTGGTCTGGTCACATGACCTTGCCGTGTTATAGCAGCCATTGCTTACTGGCTGGCCAAAATGCCCACAGGACATTAAGCTATTCCATAGTCCATTGTCTTTGCTGATGGACCATCAGCCCGGTCTGGCTTCTTCATTGTTGTACCTGAAAGGCTGGCTGTGGGTATTTTACAGAGTAAGCCCATTTGAAATACAGATCCCTAGTCAATATTCATAACTTCAGATACAAAAATGATACATGCGTACAAATAGCATAATCATATTCAGCAAATCATAACTTTTCCAATGACACCTCACATGCCTTATCTTGTACAAAATGCATCATAATTATGCCATAACCATATTATAATAATATTACTATGATGAATAAGGGGGGGGGCAGTGTCACACTAGTCATTGAAGAACATCCAGGTTGTTGTGACCATTTGAACACTGTTCGCAGTTTACACAGATGAACTTGTCAGCACTCTTCACAGTGCTTGACCCCACGTGCTGGGAGTTCTGGTGGCCCAGCTCGGAGGTTCTGGACTTTGGTCTTCTGCCATGAGATGTTCAACCCCATTGTTTGTAGGCCCAGTGACCCTCTGCAAATGCAGATTTAGCCCATAAATACCTTTGGCTCCATTCTAAAAGAATCAGTGACTCTAAGGTGGCTGCAGAGGACCTCAGAGAGTCTATTAGGACTCTTTCATCTCCTCACAGCACCAATGCATTAATGGAAGCTAAAACACCCTCCAAACAGCTGCTTCCTAACAGCTACAGAAATTAAGATGAGGATTAGCACTAACAGTAGCAGCAGCAGAGACAGCAAGGGTTGCTGGACAGGGCCCTGGTCTAGGGAGCAGGAGACTTGGATTCTAATCCTGGCTTTCCTAAGGATCTGTTGTTTGATCAATGGCAAGTCGCTTCCTCTCTCCAGGCTTGGGTTTGCCTCTTGTCCAGTTAGACTGTGAGTTTGCTGGGGCAGGGGACATCTCTCAGATAGTGCCCGTCCCAACAGGGCCTTCATCTCAACGAGAACTGTCTGCATGCACTCCTCAGAAAGTGGCACAGGCTGGGGATGGAGGTATGGACAGCACAGCTTCCTCAGCCACCAGGCACTCCACCTATGAATGCCAGTGAGCTGAATGCCAGTGCCTCAACTTCCTATCAGCACTTTAGCTCCACAGCAGAAGCCAAGCCCCGAAGAGGAGCCAGGGGCAGGAGGGATCGGCGCTGGCCAGCAGAGAGGTTGGTGCTAGGGAGCACACTGGCACCTAATAAACATCCTGAGAGTCATGGGAGGGCCAGCCTGGAGAAGGGGGCGATGAGGAAGAGCAGTGGGGAGCAGGCAGAGGAGCAGGGCCATGGATGATCACTGCCTGGCAGGACCATGATCCTGTGCTGCTCAATGGACCTCTGAATGGGGGAGGGGCCGAGGGGGCTGGCCTTGTCAACCCCCACTCCACCCCAAAGGCTGGGCCTAGGAAAGCCAACCAGCCTGGTCCAGTGTGTCAGAAGAGGGGATTGCAGGCCATGCTCACCGCCTCCAGGGGACAGCACAATGCACAGGGGAGGGTGTGAGAGGGGCATGTCGGGGAGGCTCCCACATGTGCTTTGACTCAAAGCTGTCAGTAAATTGGGGTAAATTTTGCTTTAAAGTTCAGGGGTTCATCTGGGCCTGAATCTGGAAAAAAAAACTCAGGGAACAAGGCTAGGAGGATGGGGGTGAGGCTGGCTTATGCAGAGGAGACCAATGGATGTATTCACATGAGCCTGTGTGCTCATCTCCTGCTCACACCCATGGTCCCTTCCTTCCCACGCTGCCTCTTATTTAACCATTCACTAGCCAGCGACCCAAGCAGACATGTGCAGTTGCTCACGGGTTTATCATCATTGTGACATTGCACTCTATATGATTTTATGAAAATATACTAATGTAACTGGAATATGCTTCATGCAAAAGGTCTCTTGTAAGGAATCGTTACAAAGCTTCTAATCTACTGAGTGTGATCATCCTCTTTGTATAAATGTACCACTCTTGTATCTGAAACTAGAAATATGAAATATAACTCTGAGGGCCTATTGTAATTATGCAAAGTGTGCACCATTAATGGTGGTTTGGAATCTTGATGACTCCCCTTAACCAGGACAATTGTCTGTAGATGGGTGTGTTTTACCTGTGAGTCTTCCTGTATACGTGTGTGCTGGCAAGTGAGTAATGAAGTCTTACAGTGACATGTGATCATGTCACCTGAACTGGAATCCATCTTTAACCTAGTGCTTTTCCATTGAGAAGGCGGGGTGGGAACCCAGAGGGACAAAGGATTCCCACCTGATGCAAAAGATATATAAATGGGTGGAACAGAGAAAAGGGTAAGCCATCATGAGAAATCCCCTAGCTACCACCTGAGCTGGAACAAGGGCTGTACCAGGGGAAAGGATTGGGCCCAGACTAGGAAGGCGTCTAGTCTGTAAAAGAAACTTATTAAAACATCTCTAAGTGTGAGATTTTACCTGTATTCAGTTGTATTACTGTATTAGGCTTAGATTTGTGTGTTTTATTTTATTTCACTTGGTAATTCACTTTGTTCTGTCTGTTACTACTCGGAACCATTTAAATCCTACTTTCTGTATCTAATAAAATCACTTTTTACTTATTAATTAACCCAGAGTATGTATTAATACCTGGGGGAGAGGGGGCAAACAGCTGTGCATCTCTTTCTATCAGTGTTATAGAGGGCGAACAATTTATGAGTTTAGCTTTATACAGGGTAAAACGGATTTATTTGGGTTTTAGACCCCATTGGGAGTTGGGCATCTGAGTGCTAAAGACAAGCACACTTCTGTTAGCTGCAGCTTTGGGGCAAGTAATTCAGACCCTGGGTCTGTATTGGAGCAGACGGGTGTGTCTGGCTCAACAAGACAGGGTGCTGGGGTCCCAGGCTGGCAGGGAAAGCAGGGCACAAGTAGTCTTGGCACACCACTTGGCAGTTCCCAAGGGGGTTTCTGTGATTCAACCCATCACAGTCATCTAATGCCAGCTCTCCTCTGCACAGGCCCATGGCATTCCTCCTCCACCCCCCAGCGGGTGCAGAGTGGATGTGTCTTTCTCTCTGTCACTTTCTGCAGTAAAAGGAAGTAAAATCAAGAGGAAGCTCTGAGTTTCCACTTTACCCAAGTAGCAGAATCTGGTTAGTCTCATCCCTTGAGATTGTGTCACTGCATGAGTCTAAGTAGGAAAAGGGTGTGCTGGTGGGGCTGTGCTGAATCTAGGGCAGTAAGAATGCTTGGCTTGCTCAAACTTCTAGAGACTAATTATTTTTTTAAAAAGAAAGAGATTTGGGTTTCTGTGTCCCAGAAATACCGTACCCTCAGCACCTTCACCACAGGCAAAGAAAAAGCTAGGTCTGATTTCTATGTAGAAGATGCTGTGCTGAGCTATGAAGAACCTTATTGCGTGCCTGTGCAAAGAGACCTAAAGCCCAGCTGGAATAAAAAGGAAATCTGTCCAGAAAAGACAGTCCTAGCAAGTGGCTATATAACAAGGCCAGCCTTTTAGATGAAAGGCCAGTCTGACAGGGAAGAGAATCAGATTATCACTTGCTCTTTCAGCCCGGGACAGATACCGAAGGAAAGAACCAGTTGCTGCTCATGAAGGTTGACAAGGCATCCATAATGATGAATTAAATCTGCAATCATTATAAACCTCAGACACTGTCTCTCATCAGCCACTGCATTGCTTAAACTTTCTAGACAAACTTGCCATTCCCACAAAGTCCTGACAACAGCCTAATGTTACATCCAGCGTCAAGGACTGATCACCCTTGGGAATCAAATCCTATGCAGTGTTGGGACTGGTGCTACTTGGATTAATGTCAGAATGATCAAAACTCCATGACAACTGAAGACAAACGTGTTTGGCTTGTCTGGGGTTTCTATGGCACAGATCTGGTGGTTGCACGGATGTAGTGGAAGCCTTTAGTTTAGACCTACTGCACTGATGTGTGAACCACAATTTGCATTGGTGTACATTAACTCGGTTTGAAACCTGGTAAGCTGCTCTGGTGCAGTGCGTCTACACTGATGAAGCTGCAACTACAGCTAAAACCCTAATGCAGAGGAGGCCTTAGATGTCGCTTCGCTCAGCATTCAATGACTAACTGATTTAGGAGACTAGACCCAGAGCCTCCAAAGGATTTAGGTGCCTGACTCCCATTGAAGTCAATGGGAGTTAGGCACCTAAATGATCTGGACATGAGTTGCTAAACTCTGTGGGGCAGGGACCCATCTTTTTGTCCTGTGTTAGTACAGTACCTAGCCCTATGGGGCCTGGTACAGGACTCAGTGTCAGGTGCTACGGTAATGCACATAAATAAATAAATAAACATATTAGCATTACATTTGCTCAGAAACAGCTTCTGTGTGAGTGCAGCTATGATGTGTTGAGCTGGCAAAATGGTGCTGCTTTTCCAGGAGGAGAGGAATGCCCCATGCTGGTGATGACAAGGGGGGATCGCCCAGTGACGTCAGGATCACGGATTCCTTGCTCTCCCACTTCTATATCCTCAACTCTGAGGTTGCCTGACCAATGGGGCGGTGCCTGCATTTCCCATACCATAATATGGGTCAGGACAAGGGCCTGCAGCTGAGCCTGGGACACGTGAGCTCAGTTTCCAACCAGACGAGCCAGAGCAGAGCCACCTGAGTGGATGAAGGGAGCCAGCAGGTGTGCTCTTAACCCCAGGAGCACCAGCACATTGCCAGTTACTTACCGCTTACACCCACAGCTGTGATTGCTGCTGTGCCTGCCTTGTTCCAGCCCTGCTCCCCTGTTTGGTCTCTGCCTCTGGCTCTGACTCCTGGTTCCAGCTCTGACCCTTAGCACTGTTCCTGGCCTATGCTGCTGCTCTCACCACTAGGCCTGACTGCCCACATCCCAGTCTCATCACTTAGAACTTTATCCTTTCTTGCACTAAGAGAGCAAAGGTCCAGCTGGATTTGAAAGTCAAGTCATTGAAGTCCCCTGAAATCAATAGGAGTTAGACACCTCAATACTTTTGTGGCTCTGTGGACATCTTCCAGATGGCTATAAATGAGGCCAGCCTTATAGATGACAGAAGATGCTGGTAGAAAAGACAAAGACATTATTTGCTCTTTTAGCCTGAACAGCTACTAAAGAAAATAATTGTTTGTTGTTGACTGTGATGTTGTCTAAAGGGGAAGGGGACCATCTACACTAATATGGTCACCACTTTTACTAAATTGTGATAAATATTATACAAAGTATGCCTTGTGAGGTATCATTGGAAAAGTTATAATCTGCTGAGTATTGTTATCTTGTTATAACATGTATATCAAAATTGTGTGTGGAATTATGAAATTTTGTTATATGTTTATAACTCAAACATGTTGAGAGTCTGAGAAACACCCACAGGTTCTCTTCAGGACTAACACAGGATCTGTAAACAAGAGCCTCTGCGTGTGATGCCTAAAGACACAAACTCCTGAAATACTTTATCTGCATTTTCACCAAAAAAAGGTGGCTGACAAATGTTGCCCAGCACTAAGCACAACCCTGCTAAAAATGTGCACCCTATCTCCAATCTCAATTTGACTAATTTCATCTTCCAGCCCCTGGATCTTGTTATACCTTGTTCTGCTAGACCAAAGAGCCCTCTAGTATCGGAAAGCTCCTCTTTCTGTTGGGATTGTAACCTTCTGTTGAATAAACTAAATAGATTGAGCTTCTTAAGCATCTCACTGTAACGCAGGTTTCCCAGACCTCTGATCATTCTTGTGGCTCTTTCTTGGAGCACATTCCAGGCTTTTAACATCCATTTTAACATACTGACAGTAATGGGCTCACAAATGCCATACCCAAAGGTAATACCACACAAATCTGAAAAAAAATCTCCAAGATACTTGAAATCCCGAAAAAGTTCCCATTCAGATTAAAATACTTTAGGTAAATCAAAATGTGGGGCTTGTGTGACATAAAGCCGTATTACCAGCAGCTATTTAGTTTTGTTAAGGTGAAGAGCAATAGTTATGAACCCAAGAGGTAATGTTGCAAATATCAGTATTTTCCTCAGAGAGCAATAAATCCTGATTTTCAATGTCATGAAGAAGAAAACACTATCTGCATTGTTATGTACATTCTGAATAGATCTGGAAATCTCTCCATTAAGGCCACACATTTTATAAGCATAACATTTCTAAACTTCTAATGTCACTCTATTAACTACAGGGAATGACACAAGACAGATATTTTGGTTGGAGGTTGTAGCACAGCGCAGACTCACCCCTGCGGCGCATCCTACTGGTCATCCTCAGGAATTAGCTCTTTGACCCAGGAGCGCCCTCTGCAGGCCGGTGATCCGCTTGCTGTTGGCCCCCGTGTCCCTCCCAGGACCCCGGTGCTCTTATCCCAGGGTTCTGCCTCCTGCAGTACCCCACAGTCTTACTGGGTTTCTCCACCCCAGGGGAACCCCCACTCCATATCCCCACGTCGCCTCAGTCATGGCTACTGCCAGTCTCCGTTTAGCCCCCGCGTCCTGAGGCAGACTGCAGTCTATCAGCCGATCATCATAGGCAACACGGGGTTTGGATTGGCTGCCTTTACTCACGCTCCGGCTGCCCCTCTGCAAGTCCAATGCCCAGGGCCGGAGCAGGTACTCACTCTGCTACAGAGATTTTATTTGCTGTGACTGGGAATTGATCTACTTTACCTGTAATCAAATACTGCATTTGAACAAATGTGTTACAAATTACAGTCTCACCAGATCAGCAACCCTGTTGTCCTGTGTGATTTCAGCTCCAAGTCTTGATTCATTGCTTGTAGACTGAGGTGACATTTTCCTTCAGCTAGGACTGTATAAAGAAGAGAATAAAATCAGTTTGGAGTTGCCTGCAATTATATGTCTGTTGATTGAAAAAGTAAGAGGGAAGTGAATAGTGTTTTACAAATGAAATCACAAAGCTGGGGAATATTAAAAGTGGCTTATTTTCAACCTGGAGTTTAAGTTTAAATTGTTCAAGACACATGAATTAGTTGACCTGGAGGGAGGGCCGTCCTTATGTGGGGTGTGGGGTCCAGAGCGGAAGTGATGGATTCGTCTCTTCTGGGACTGACCGCGCCAGCCAATCACACCAGGCCGTGGGGGCCCCCCAAAGCTCGGGGCCTGGAGCGGTCACCCTGATTTGCCCTACCCAAGGGATGGCTCTGCCTGGAAACAACCTGCAAAAGCTTTAACCCCTTTGACTCTCCAGAGTCTGGAAAATCTTGGGCCAGATTCTGATTGTCACAATTGAGGACCACTGAGGCTTATGGCTCTCAGCTGTTCTCTTTCTTGGGCAGAGATCAGGTGTTTTACCAGGCTGCACAGTTCCCAGCCTACACTGTATTATTCCAGCAAGCCAGATTGCCTAACCAGGCCGGCATCTTGGCTTTGCTTACTCTTCGAAGGCTCTGAATTGCATAACTGCCCAGAGTTATTAGTTACACACAGCTCTATCTAAGCAAGCACATTTATTCTTTACATTACAGTAAAAATGTATTAAAAATAAAAAAAGAACCTTCACATAAGCTCACCAGAAATCACCCTGCCCCCTAAGCTGCAGGATGGACTCTGATAGGAGTCAGTCTTCCAAATCCCATCCAAGGGTTTTTTCCTGTGATTACAAGTCTATGGCAGCCTGTGGCTGGTGGACAAGAAACCTAAAGATCTGCAGAGTGCAGATCAGCTGGCTGACGAGTGTGTAGACAGCAGGTTGGGATATGGAAGTGGTCCATGTTAAGCAAAATGCCAACATCATAGCCAATACTTTGTCATGGAGAGGGGGGCCCAAATTTCTCCGGGTCACTGGCTGAAGTGACCATGCTCAGTTTAGTCTTATAGGGGGGAGAGAGGTGACAAAGTGAGAGGGTTTCTTTTTCCTGTTTTGCATGAATACTGTGCATGCCTCAGTTTCCCCGGTGTGTTACACAAATACCTAGGTGGAGGGACAAGGGGGTGTGATTTTTTATGAGACCCTAGTGCGCAGATGTGGCTGCCTCTAGCTGGCTGCATGTAGAGAATGGCCAAAGTACTCCGTAACCTGGCAACAGATAGTCAAGGGCTTCTCACCAAGAGCCAGCTGGCTGTGACAAGTTCGAGCAAGGAGGGGGGTGAAGACCAGGTGGTCTTTTTGCCTGGGAAATGAGAAAAAGGAGAGAGGAGGGGCAACAGCTGTGTCTGAGGCTGGGCTGCTGGAAGCTGGGCAGTCTTCTGGCTTGGGACTCACGGGGGAGGACTCTGTGTCCTCCGAGATGGATTTTATTGAATGTTCCTCTTTCTGTGCTAACAAGATCTGTTCTACACTGTATTCCCGACAACTAATAAACTCTTCTATTTTACAACTGCTGACCGCAGAAGTGGGGTGTGTGACTGGTTGGGTCACAGAAACTAGGGTTACCATATTTCAGCGAGCAAAAAAGAGGACGGGAGGAGCCCCGCCCCTGCCCCTCCCACTTCCC
>NC_048302.1:711705-728340 GCF_013100865.1 Trachemys scripta elegans
CCCCCCCCCAACTGCCCACCAGGACCCTACCCCCTACCTGTACCCTGACTGCCCAAAACTTTCTCCACTCCCCCCAAAAGCCCCCCCCCCGTTTCTTGACTGCCCCCTCCAGAACCTCCCTGTCCCTTCTCCTGCCCCCCCTTACCCTGCTGCTCAGAACAGGGTGTTGGGCTCTGTGCCAGCCGGACACGTGGCTGAGCTCCCCAGCACAACAAAACCCGGTCCCTGGCCCTGCACAGTGCTGCCGGCCGGACCGGGTTGCAGGGGAGAGCTGCCCTTGTATCAGCACAAAGTGCTCTCGCTCCCGTTTTGCTACGCTGCATGGCAGAAACCGCTCCCAGTTGCAAAAGGGGAGGGCTGCACTTTGTGCTGAGACACTTGCTCAGAATGCAGGGCGGAGCTCCTCTCCAGCTGCTCCTGAGTCCAGCCCGGGACTTTCCTGCAGCCTCCCAGCCACTCGCTCTGCCGGGGGAGGGGGGAAATCCCGGACATTGTGAGTGCTTTACAAATTCCCCCCGGACGCTATTTTTAGCACAAAAAGGAGGACATGTCCGGGTAAATCCGGACGAATGGTAACCCTACAGAAACCCCCTTGGGACTGCCATCTGCAGGGCTGGCTTTAGCAAGAGCGGGGCCCGATTCCTGGGGGCGCGGCTTGCAAACACAGACCCAGGTGTGTACCACGCCCCCCAAAAGCTGCAGGTTTAACTGAAAACACCTTAAGAAGTGCTCCGGTCTCCAACACTCAGGCCTGGTCTACACTACGATTTTAGGTCGAATTTAGCAGCGTTACCTCGATTTAACCCTGGACCTGTCCACACGACGAAGCCCTTTTTTCCGACTTAAAGGGCTCTTTAAATCGATTTCTTTACTCCACCTCCGACGACGGGATTAGCACTGAAATCGGCCTTGCCAGGTCGAATTTGGAGTAGTGTGGATGCAATTCGATGATATTGGCCTCCGGGAGCTATCCCAGATTGCTCCATTGTGACTGCTCTGGACAGCACTCTCAACTCAGATGCACTGTCCAGGTAGACAGGAAAAGGCCCGCGAACTTTTGAATTTCATTTCCTATTTGGCCAGCATGGCAAGGTGCAGGTGAGTGCAGATCTCATCAGCAGAGGTGACCATGATGGAGTCCCAGGATCGCCAAAGAGCTCCAGCATTGACCAAACGGGAGGCACGGTATCTGATCACCATATGGGGAGACGAATCCGTGCTAGCTGAACTCCGTTCCAGTAAACGAAATGCCAAAACATTAGAAAAAGTCTCAGAGGGCATGAAGGACAGAGACCATAACAGGGATGCAAAGCAGTGCCGTGTGAAACTTAGGGAGCTCAGGCAAGCCTACCAAAAAACCAGAGAGGCAAACGGCCGCTCCGGGTCAGAGCCCCGAACATGCCGCTTCTATGATGAGCTGCATGCCATTCTAGGGGGTGCAGCCACCAGTATCCCAACCCTATGCTTCGACTCCATCAATGGAGAAGCACGCAACAAGGAAGCAGGTTTTGGGGACAAGGAAAATGATGATGAAGAGATTGAAGATAGCTCACAGCAAGGAAGTGGGGAAACCGGTTTCCCCAACAGCCAGGATCTGTTTTTCACCCTGGATCTGGAGCCAGTAACCCTCAAACCCACCCAAGGCGGGCTCCCGGACCGTGAAGGCGGAGAAGGGACCTCTGGTAAGCGTACCTTTGTAAATATTACACATGATTTAAAAGCAAGCATGTTTAATGATTAATTTGCCCTGGCATTCGCAGCCAGTACAGCTACTGGAAAAGTCTATTAACGTGTCTGGGGATGGAGCGGAAATCCTCCAGGGACATCTCCATAAAGCTCTCCTGGATGTATTCCCAAAGCCTTTGCAAAACGTTTCTGGGGAGGGCAGCCTTATTCCGTCCTCCATGGTAGGACACTTTACCACGCCAGGCCAGTAGCACGTAGTCTGGAATCATTGCATAACAAAGCATGGCAGCGTATGGCCCCGGCGTTTGCTGGCATTCAAACAATATCCGTTCCTTATCTCTCGGTGTTATCCTCAGGAGAGTGATATCATTCATGGTCACCTGGTTGAAATAGGGTGATTTTATTAAGGGGACATTCAGAGGTACCCGTTCCTGCTCAGCTGTTTGGCTGTGGCTGAACAGAAATGTTCCCCACTGTTAGCCATGCGGTGTGGGGAGGGGTGAAACGATCATCCCAGACAATTGTGTGTGTGGGAGGGGGGTTATTTGGGTTTGTGCTGCATGCTAACCCGCAAAGCGCAGCCCCTCCTTTTAAATTGCCAACCCATTTTAAATGGCCAACCCAATGGCTGCTTGATATGAGAAATGAGGGCGCGGCTGTTTGAAACCATTCCCACATGTTATGAAGGTTAAAGAAGCCAAAAGACTGGCTTACCATGGCTGCCTGCAAGCCGCATTCTGTTGCCTGGCACGAGTGATCTCTCGCACCAAGAGAGATATATATATAAGAGGCAAAATCCGACCTTGTAATGAAAGCACATGTGCTATGTAATGTGAACAGCAAGGTTTAACGTGAAAGAGTCTACCCATTGTTCTCTAAAATGTGTCTTTTTAACTACCACTCTCCTTTTCCTCCACCAGCTGCTAATGTTTCTTCTTCGCAGAGGCTAGCAAAGATTAGAAGGCGAAAAAAATGCACTCAGGATGAAATGTTCTCTGAGCTCCTGCTGTCCTCCCACATTGACAGAGCACAGCAGAATGCGTGGAGGCAGACAATGTCAGAGTGCAGGAATGCACACTATGAACTCGAGGAGAGGTGGTGGGCTAAAGAGAGTAAGTGGCCGGCTGAAGAGAGTAAGTGGTGTCAGCTTGCTGACAGAAGGCATGAGTCAATGCTCAGGCTGCTGGAGGATCAAACTCATATGCTCCAGCGTATGGTTGAGCTGCAGGAAAGGCAGCAGAAGCATAGACCACTGCTACAGCCCGTGTAACCAACAGCCCTCCTCCCCAAGTCCCATAGCCTCCTCACCCAGACGCCCCAGAATGCGGTGGGGGGGCCTCCGGCCACCCAGCCACTCCACCCCAGAGGATTGCCCAAGCAACAGAAGGCTGGCCTTCAATAAGTTTTTAAGTTTTAAAGTGCAGTGTGGCCTTGTCCTTCCCTCCTCCTCCACCCCTCCCAGGCTATCTTGGCAGTTATTCCCTTATTTGTGTGATGAATTAATAAAGAATTCATGAATGTGAAGCAACAATGACTTTATTGCCTCTGCAAGCGGTGATCGATGGCGGGAGGGGAGGGTGGCTAGCTTACGGGGAAGTAGAGTGAACCAAGGGGGCGGGGTTTTCATTAAGGAGAAAAACAGAACTTTCACTCCGTAGCCTGGCCAGTCATGAAACTGGTTTTCAAAGCTTCTCTGATGTGCACCGCGCCCTCCTGTACTCTTCTAACCATCCTGGTGTCTGGCTGCGTGTAATCAGCGGCCAGGTGATTTGCCTCAACCTCCCACCCCATCTCCCCATTACTCTCACAGATATTGTGGAGCGCACAGCAAGCAGTAATAACAATTGGAATATTGGTTTCGCTGAGGTCTACCCAAGTCAGTAAACTGCGCCAGCACGCTTTTAAACGTCCAAATGCGCATTCTACCACCATTCAGCACTTGCTCAGCCTATAGTTGAACAGCTCCTAACTCCTGTCCAGGCTGCCTGTGTATGGCTTCATGAGCCATGGTGTAAGGAGTCGGACTCACCCCTGCGGCGCCTCCTGCTGGTTACTCTGGGGAATCAGCTCAATCCAGCCTCCGGAGCGCTCTCTGCAGGCCAGTGATCCGACTTGTCACGACTTCTGGTCCCCATGTCCCTCCCAGTACCCCGCTGCCCTTATCTGGCGGGCTGTCCTCTGGCAGAACCCCTTGCTTTGGGTTTCCCCTCCCCAGGGAACCCCCACCCACTATCCCTACCTCGCCTCAGGATAAGGGCACTGCCAGTCTCCAACTAGCCCCCACTCCCTGGGACAGACTGCAGTATAGGCCACTCATCACAGGCAAGGGGTTTTTGGACCTGCTGCCTTGGCCTAGCCCTGGGCTGCCCTCTGCAACCCCCAGTACCCCTTGGCCTACTACTAGGCCACAGCCTGGGACTTTCCAGGCTGGAGCTCCCCAGCTCCTCAGACTTTCCCCAGCCCTGCTCCACTCAGGTACCCGGTCTCTGCTCCCTGCAGCCAGGCCTTTCTCTCTCTAAGTGCAGAGACAGACTCTGTCTGAGCGCCTGGCTCCCTGCCTTTATAGGGCCAGCTGAATCTGTTTGGGGCGTGGCCCCAGCTGCAGCCACTTCCCCCAAATCAGCTCAGCCTTCCCTGCCCCAGCCGTCTCCCAGGGCTGTTCCAAACCCCTCAGGGCAGGAGCGGGTGTCCACCCCGCTACACACGGCATTAAGGGGTAGGCTGGGTCCCCAAGGATAACTATAGGCATTTCAACATCCCCAACTGTTATTTTCTGGTCTGGAAGAAAGTCCCTTCCTGCAGCTTTTGAAACAGACCAGAGTTCCTGAAGACGCGAGCGTCATGTACCTTTCCCAGCCATCCCACGGTGATGTTGGTGAAACGTCCCTTGTGATCCACCAGTGCTTGCAGCACCATTGAAAAGTACCCCTTTTGGTTTGTGTACTCGCTGTCTTGGTGCTCTGGTGCCAAGATAGGGATACGGGTTCCGTCTATCGCCTCACCACAGTTAGGGAATCCCATTGCAGCAAAGCCATCCACTATGACCTGCACATTTCCCAGAGTCACTACCCTTGATATCAGCAGCTCTTTGATTGCGTTGGCTACTTGGATCACAGCAGCCCCCACAGTAGATTTGCCCACTCCAAATTGACTCCCGACTGACCGGTAGCTGTCTGGCGTTGCAAGCTTCCACAGGGCTATCGCCACTCGCTTCTCAACTGTGAGGGCTGCTCTCATCTTGGTATTCTGGTGCTTCTGGGCAGGGGAAAGCAAGTCAAAGTTTCATGAAAGTGCCCTTACGCATGCGAAAGTTTCACAGCCGCTAGGAATCATATCAGACCTGCAACACTATGTGGTCCCACCAGTCTGTGCTTGTTTCCTGGGCCCAGAATCGGTGTTCCACGGCATGAACCTGCCCCATTAACACCATGATGTGCACATTGCCGTGGCCCGTACTTTGTGAGAAGTCTATGTCCATGTCTATGTCCTCATCATTCTCGTCACCACGCTGCCGTCGCCTTCTCACCTGGTTTTGCTTTGGCAGGTTCTGGTTCTGCATATACTCCAGGATAATGTGCGTGAGGTTTATAGTGCTCATAATTGCCGTGGTGATCTGAGCAGGCTCCATGATCCCAGTGCTATGGCGTCTGGGCTGAAAAAAGACGCAAAACGATTGTCTGCCATTCCTCTGACGGAGGGAGGGGCGACTGACGACATGGCTTACAGGGAATTAAAATCAACAAAGGGGGTGGCTTTGCATCAAGGAGAAACACACAGAATGGCCCCCTCAAGGATTGAACTCAAAACCCTGGGTTTAGCAGGCCGTTGATTTCACGGAGGGAGGGAGGAAGGGAGGCAGGAAGCAAATGAATACAAAACAAATCGGGTCTATTTCTTGTTTTGATCCACTCCATCTATATTTTAAATTTTAGGCTGGCAGCAGATGGTGCAGTGCGACTGCTAGCCATCGTCATCTCCTGGGTGCTCAGCAGAAGATGGGAGTGACTCAGCCAGGTCATTCCCATGTCTACCCAGGCGCCCCGACTGACCTCACTGAGTTTGGCTAAAAGAGCACCCAGGAATATGACGACGACGGCTACCAGTCGTAATGCACCGTCTGCTGCCAAAAGGCAATGAGCTGCTGCTGTGTAGCAGTGCAGTGCCACGTCTCTCCAGCACCCAGGAGACGTACGCTGACGGTGAGCTGAGTGGGCTCCATGCTTGCCATGGTATGGTGTCTGCACAGGTAACCCAGGAAAAAAGGAGCGAAATGATTGTCTGCCGTTGCTTTCATGGAGGGAGGGAGGCAGTGAGGGAGGGGGGGCCTGATGACATGTACCCAGAATCACGCGCAACACTGTTTTTGCCCCATCAGGCATTGGGATCTCAACCCAGAATTCCAATGGGCGGCGGAGACTGCGGGATAGCTACCCACAGCTACCCACAGTGCAACGCTCCGGAAGTCGACGCTAGCCTCAGTACTGTGGACGCAGTCCGCCGACTCAATGCACTTAGAGAATTGTGTGTGGGGACACACACAATTTCTAAAAAACCAACTTCTATAAATTTGTCCTAATTTTCATAGCATAGACATACCCTCAGATACCCAGTTCCCAATGGGATTCAAACCCCAAATAAATACGTTTTACCCTGTATAAGCTTTATACAGAGTAAACTCATAAATTGTTCACCCTCTATAACACTGATAGAGAGATATGCACAGCTGTTTGTGCCCCCAGGTATTAATACTTGCTCTAGGTTACTTAATAAGTAAAAAGTAGGATTTAAGTGATTCCAGGTAATAGCAGACAGAACAAAGTAAATTACCAAGCAAAATAAAACAAAAACACGCAAGTCTAAGCCTAATACAGTAAGAAACTAAATGTAGGCAAATCTCACCCTCAGAGATGTTCCAATAAGCTCCTACTACAGACTAGACTTCCTCCTAGTCTGGGTCCAGCAATCACTCACACCTCTGTAGTTATTGTCTGTTGTCAGACACCACCGGTGTGGTGCTCTGCTCAGTTCAATGTTGATAACAGTCGGCTGCGTGCGTGTGTTCCCTCTGTGTGCTGCCCCGGCTCTGCAGATCGCTGACACAGCAGACCCCGAGAGAACCCCCAAAGACCACAGACTTCGATAAGGTATGAAGGCACCCTGCCAGGTTTATTGTCAAACAAAACAGTCTCTAGCTTCCCAGATCAGATGTCTACAGTTCTGCTAGTACATATGTGCTCCCTGACAATGGACACAGCTTAGTCAGCGGCGGGACACTCCACTGCCCCCTAGGCCGGACAAAGATATCCACTCAGGGGTTCATTCTTATACACAGATACAAACAAGTTACAGATCACTCCTGACATATTGAGGTACAACCCCTCTACGTAGCAAGGTACAACCCCTCTATGCAGTAAGGTGCCACCTCTCACCTTGTACATGTTGGTTCAAACAAAACAACTCTATCCATCATATTACCCTTTTGACCCCTGTCTTTAGGATGGGTCAGCCTGTTCCTTGTTATCTGTGTGGAATATGCAAGTATGCAAATGTTCTGATATCTAGTGTCCAGTACCTTTTAGGTATGTCTCTTTCTGCAGCATCAGCCCTTCCTTGTCAGCTTCTGTGAGCAGGGCCTGCCGCTGGTTCACAGCTTAACTTTGCTTTATGTTAGCAAAGTCTTGACCATTATTTTAGTTCAGGCCTCATACCGGGCCTCTGATAAGGGTTTATGTTTCAGGGCCTCAGCTTACTACATTGTCCTTTGTTCCAGTTTCTTTCAGGCATCCTTTGGGGTGGAGAGACTATCTGTTGAGCCATCTGAAGACAAAATGGAGGGGTTTCCAGGGACTTATATAGTCTCTCGTGAGTGGAAACCTCTCTCTCCCCCTGTGTAGAATCACAGCTACAAGATGGAGTTTTGGAGTCACATGGGCAAGTCATATGTCCATGCATGACTCAGTTCTTTACAGGCCAACGCTATTGCCCACATGCTAGTTTGAAAGTTCCCAGGAAAGCTCAGATGTGGATTGACGTCTATCAAGATCCATTGTCAGCTAAGTACTCCCAATTACTTAAATAACCGCTTCACACTATGTTGACCAAATCTGTCTTACGTGCTTCCTACAGCAAACACTTTAAATACAAGCACAGAGCCAACGCTCATAACTTCAGATACAAAAATAATATATGCATACGAATAGGATGAATACATTCAGTAGAGCATAACCTTTGAAAGATATGTTACATGGCATATCTAGCATAAACATATTCCAGTTATGTCATATTTACATTCATAAGCATATTTCTATAAAGCATTATGGGGTGCAACATCACAGGGTGCATGGCCCCTTTGGAGGCATGTAAGTCTTCCCTAGGTGTCCCATCCAGGTGGACTTAGTGCAGCGAGCTTATGGTTTGAATAGGGGGCTGAATGTGCCGAGGTCAGACCCAGGAAGCGCCAAAGCTGAGCGGGCTTCTTGCCCTGGTGAAAGAGTGCCCTGAGGGGGACATGCTGCACCAGAGTCTTGGCTGATTTCCTTCAGAGCGGTTCCAGAGCACCTAGCACAATCAGGGGTGACGGTAGTGGTACAGGCCCAGAGGTTCCAGGAGTGGAAGTACCAGGAGAACAAGCCTCCAATTCCCAACTATTCAACCTCATACAACTCGCTCGGAAGTGGTTATGGCCTGATGCATGCAGCCCAAAGGAGATTTTAGAGACTTTGGTCATGGACCATTACATGCAGGGACTGCCGCCAGATCTCCGCAAATGGGTCTGCCAGAACAATCCATCCACCTATGACGAAATGATCACATTGGTGGAAAGACGGATGACAGCCAGGGAATTAACCCAACTACCCAAGGAAGGCTCCTCATGAATCAAACACTCAACCCAGACTGTGGAGGGTCGAGCGGCCAAACCCCCGGGAAGTCCTAGGTGGAAGAAGAGGGAGGCCGAAAACCAGGGCCTTATTTTGTGATCAAGAGGAATCTCCTATACCGGGTCGTGCAAATGCAGGATCAAGAGGTACACCAGCTCCTAGTACCCCAGAAACACCAGAAGGCAATATTAAGCCTCGCTCACAGTCACCTTTTTGGAGGGCACCTGGGAGTGGAGAAAACCCCACTCTTCTGGCTGGGGGTACATGAAGATGTCCGGTGGTACTGTGCCGCCTGCCCTGAATGTCAACTGCACAGCCCTCGTCCACATCTAAGAGCTCCTTTGGTACCCCTGCCGATCATCAAAGTTCCGTTTGAGCGGATCGCTATGGATCTTGTGGGGCCGCTAGAGAAAACAACCCTAGGCCACTAGTATGTGCTTGTCATCCTAGACTATGCAACCAGATACCCAAAAGCTGTCCCCTTATGAAACAGCCTCCAAGAGCATTGCCAGAGAATTAGTGGCAATCTTCACCCAAGTAGGGCTACCAAAAGAAATCCTCATGGACCAGGGAACACCATTCATGTCCAAGTTGATGAAGGACCTGTGTTCCCTGTTCCATGTCCAGACCCTGCAGACCTGTGGTCTGCTGGAAAGATTTAACCGGACCCTCAAAGCCATGATAAGAAAGGTGGTAAGCAAGGATGGGAAAGATTGGGACAACCTACTACCATACCTCATGTTCACCATCCATGAGGTCCCCCAAGCTTCCCTGGGATTCTCCCCCTTTGAGCTGCTGTATGGACGCAACCCCCAAAGCATCCTGGACATAGCCAAGGAAATTTGGGAGGAGGAACCCAGTGAGGGGAAGAACGTAATAGATCATGTGCTACAGATGAGGTAGCAGATAGCCCAGGTCACTCCCATAGTGACCTAGAGAAGGCTCAAGAGGCCCAGAGAACCTACTACAACCATCAAGCCAAGGTTCATCAGTTTCAGCCCGGTGACCGAGTAATGGTACTGGTACTCACGGCCGAAAGTAAGCTATTGGACCAGTGGCAAAGGCCCTACGAAATAGTCAAACCTGTAGGGGAAGTAAATTACAAGGTGCGACACCTGGGACGTCAAAAACTAGAGAAGATAGACCATGTCAACCTTCTGAAACCCTGGCATGCCCAAGAGGCATGCACAGTGGTTCGAGAAGACCTGCACCCAGGGAACAAAAACCCTGAACAAATGAGGGTGTCTCCCGATTAACGACAGTCCAGAAGAAAGAGGTAACTGAGTTGATTGCTCAATATCAAGATGTATTCTTAAAGCCGGGTCGCACAACCGGGGCATATCACCACATCGTCACAAACCCTGGGGCCAGAGTAGCTATGAGGCCCTACCGGGTGCCAGCAGCCAAAAGGGAGGAAATAAAATGGGAAGTCAGGAAAATGCTGGAGATGGGTATCATTGAAGAATCCCACAGTCAATGGTCCAGTCCAATAGTGTTGGTGCCCAAACCTGATGGCACCACAAGGTTCTGCAATGATTTCTGTTGACTAAACGAGATATCCCAGTGTGCCCGGTACTTGACAACCCTATTCTTGACAAAGGGGCACTGGCAGATTCCCCTAGCCGAAGATGAAAAGGAAAAGATGGTGTGTTCTACACCAGAGGGTCTCTTCCAATATATGGTCCTCCCTTTTGGACTACATGGGGCCCCAGCTACCTTTCAGCGCCTCATGCCAGTTATGCTGCGGCCTACTTGGATGATGTGGTGATTCATACCCCAGACTGGGAAACCCACTTGAAGAAAGTGGGCGCGGTCCTTGATACCTTCAGGCGAGCTGGCCTTACGGCGAACCCTGTTAAGTGCGCCATGGGGTTCACGGAGGCCAAATAACTTCGCTACGTGGTAGGAAAAGGTCTGGTAAAACCCCAACTGAATAAGTTAGAGGCCATCCAAAATTGTCCACGGCCGAGTCGTAAGAAGCAGGTCCGAGCATTCAGTGGGGTATTATCGGTTTTTCATCCCCCTTTTTGCCACAAGGGCGAGTCCCCTAATGGACTTAGTGAAGCCCCATGGTCTGGATCCAGTCAGATGGTCCGACGCAGCAGAGAGAGCATTAACAGACCTATGGACTGCCCTCTGCAGTAACCCCGTATTGATAGCCCTGGATTTCACCAAGGAATTCATCCTACAGACAGATGCATCCGAAGGGGGTTAGGGGCCGTCCTGTCGCAGATGGTTGGGGAAGAGGAACACCCAATTCTCTATCTTAGTAGGAAACTCCTTCCGAGGGAATAAAAATACGCAGTGGTAGAGAAAGAGCGCCTCGCCGTAAAATGGGCCATGGAAATGTTGCGTTACTACCTGCTGGGGTGCAGATTTGTCCTTGTGACTGACCATGCCCCTCTTCAATGGATGCAACGGAACAAGGAAAAGAACACAAGGGTAACCAGGTGGTCCTTATCCCTCCAACCTTCCCAGTTCCGCATAGAGCACAAAGCAGGGAGTCGCCATGGCAATACCGATGGCTTATCACGTGTACACTGTTTGGCGTCCCAAGCTGCCCAACCCCTTGGTGTTGAGCAGGGGGGAGGGATATTTGACCCAGGCCAGTTGGGTACAGCAGAGTAGCAGAAGGCAGATATACCTGCCACAGGATTAGCAGTTTTCTGTTCCCTGACTGACCAGAGCAGGGGCTGCTCCAGGCTAATGAGAACACCTGACTCCAATTAATTTGCAAAGAGTCAGGTGAGGCCATTGAGGTAATGTGAACACCTGACTTTAATTAAGGCCCTTTTTGATACTATAAAAGGGCTTACTCCAGTCAGGCTGAAGAGAGCCAGGGAGTCAGGAGAGGAGGTGCAGCTGGTTAATGAAGACCCCCTCAAGCCATTGGTAAGGGAGCCCTAAGGGTGAAGAAGGGAGAAGCAGGAGAGCTGTGGGGAAGTGGCCCAGGGAAATGTAGCAACTCTGGCAGTGAAAGGTCAGCTGCCAACAGCTGCTGCCATTAGGGTCCCTGGGCTGGAACCCGGAGTAGAGGGCAGGCCCAGATTCCCCCAACCTGCCACTACAGAAACACCTCCTTGGGAGGGGAAGTCAGGCCCCTGTCAGGACAGGAGGCTCAACTGAAATAACCCCCTAGGGACAACAGAGACCGTGGGAGTTCTCTCACCAAACTCCTTGTTGGCTTATGATGAAAAGGGCTCAGTAGACTGTAACCCTAGCCCTAGAGAGAGAAGGGTCACAGCGAGCCACTGAGGCTAGCATAAACCACCTATAAGTGCAGGACCCACAGGGACAAGGTCAGAGCTCTGCCACTATATAGATATATATATAAAAATGTTCAGTTTCCAATTTTAGGGGTTGTTATAAATATTGAACACGCATTATATATATATATATATACACACACTCACCAAAGTTCCTCCTCTATCTTGGTGTGTCCTGCACTTATGAGGCAAGAAAATCTGCCAAGAGATTCACTATGTGGGTTGGGGAACAGCCCAGAGACCTTCCCCTCTGGAAGAACCCACAGTCCAGGTCAATTGGGAGGTTGGGGGGGAACCCAGGCCTGCCCTCTACACCGGGTTCCAGCCCAGGGCCCTGTGGACTGCAGCTGTCTATAGTGCCTCCTGTAACAGCTGCATGACAGCTACAACTCCCTGGGCTACTTCCCCATGGCATCCTCCAAACACCTTCCTTATTCTCACCACAGGACCTTCCTCCTGGTGTCTGATAACACTTGTGCTCCTCAGTCCTCCAGCAGCACACACTCTCAGCTCCTTGCACCTCTTGCTCCCAGCTCCTCACACTCACACCACAAACTGAAGTGAGCTCCTTTTAAAACCCAGGTGCCCTGATTAGCTGCCTTAATTGATTCTAGCAGCTTCTTCTTAATTGGTTCCAGGTGTCCTAATTAGCCTGCCTACCTTAACTGGTTCTAGCAGGTTCCTGATTATTCGAGTGCAGCCCCTGCTCTGGTCACTCAGGGAACAGAAAACTACTCATCCAGTGACCAGTATATTTGCCCTCTACCAGACTCCTGTACCCCACTGGTCTGGGTCTGTCACTCTATATAATAACAATACAAACCTTTTTTGGCTTTAAAAATCTGGTATGACTACATTCTGATGTTAGAAAATTGATGCAAGAGCTATTTTAGGGCCCAACCCCCCCCCCAAGTTCCTATGGCCATTGTGCTAGGAACAGAACCTGACGTGTCCAAAGCTAAATAAAGACAGACACCTGCTTAGAATTTTTGTGGCTGCACCCAATAAATACATACTATCACTTTGAATGCAAACCATACTTTTTATAGAACCAAAATAAAATAATTAAGTGAAGTGACTTACTATCTATACTACATTAAAAATTGACCTATTTGAGAAAAGAGCAGCCAAAAGGGATCAACCGATTTTTAAACATTCATTCACAGAAATTTTATAAAATCAACATTAATACCCATGAGAATGTGTAAACTATAATTCTTTACATTCTGTATTTGCTCCCTCTTTCAATACTTATGTAAGAATATCAACGATTCTGTTTATCTTTTTTCATATTTGCCTTCTAAAAACCTTTAATAAAATATATAATTCTTATATCACAGATTATTATAAAGTATCATTATAAATACCTAGGTCTTCACAATCCTCTCTCCAATTATTCCTGTGGGAAAACATGCTGGGAAGTTTTTTACTGACATTTTGATTTATGAACTCCAATTTTCCTTAAAAATCCTCACATATTTCACAACATATTTTTCCTCTCTCTAGCTTTGCATTTTAGCTTCTCCATGCATCCCAAGGTATTTCTTTATCATTTTGAGTTGTGGTGCTATTTATCAGTCATTAGCTTAGCTGTCCTTGCTCTGACATGAAATCCTGCTGCTTCTTCCCCTCCCAACAGAAGATGTTGAGGGTCAGAGGGCAGAAGGAATCAGGTTGGGCCCTGGAAGGGAAAGGGTTTGGGTTATAATATCACATCTAGACATCCTCATTTCCTGTGATGTCATCATCCTTATTTTATCTCTGGATCAATCTCAATTTCACTTTGACAGAAGCTGGGCATTTGCTACTGGCACGCCCTTTAGCATGCTAATCTCTGTGTTGCCTCTGCAAGATACTGGCAGATATCACAGTGGGTTACCTTGGATTCCAAATCAGCTGCCAAACCTAGGCACAGTGTTGGAGAACGTGGAATCCTTGGAGAGAAACTGCTCCCTATGCAGAGCCTTCCACATCTCTGCGTATGCACATCACATCTCACCTGCGTCACACTGCAGCATGGCTCTAATGAAATACGACAGGGCTGTTCCTCCAGCCCTTTACTGCCACTCAGGCATCACACTGAGAATATTTTAGGGAGAAATCAGAGAGACTTCATATGGAGTTCAGTGCTTGGCTCAGGAGAAAATAAGCAGGGCAGGTGCTGGAGGACCTCCAGCTTCAAGGACATTTTGAGCACATTCAAGAGGAAGTGCAATTATGCAAGCTATGCGCCTTAACCTCTCCGATTGCATGTTGCCAGCTGCACAGCAGCAGAGGGTGGGCAAGGGATCTGAAGCAGGGCACAGCCAGGAAGGTCAGGTGCAGAGGGAGGCTGGCTAACAGAAGGAGGTTGACTGGGAGCCATGTGGGATAGCGGCAAGCACCAGTAAGAGCTACAGAAGGCACTTGTATGTGGAGCCAAGTGGGTGTCACAGCTCCACAGGATCTGTGCTAAACCCCAGCTTGTAAACAGTCCCTTGGAGGAACCTCTTCAATGTGCTGCCCCCACCCCCCAAGGGATCTCACTCTTCCTTAAGGGTAAGCCAGGCAATCTCAACACCTCCACAACTGAGCCTCTGGGCTCCAACAGCCCTGTGTTACACCATGAGCTCTGCCCAGTGAGTCCAGCTGAGACAGACTCCTGGTCGGAGACTTTGACACTGTTCAGGGACCAGTGCACCTCAGTCAGCACTTGCAGTGACATCAGGCAACCTTTTCGAAACAGAGCCAACTGGAACACAGCATCGGGAAGTCCTTAGGTTAGCATAGGCAAATAAGGGTTACATCATAGTCCGCTCTGGCCAAGCCAGTGCTCCACCCAGTCAACTGGCCATGGAACGGCCATATTGACCGTTGTGGCTCTGCTTCGCCATCTCTCTGTCAGTCTCAGGTGAAAGCTCTGTGTTGCTCCCAAAAGTCAACTCTTATTCTAGCCCCTGACACCTCTCAGGCCATTGTTCAATTCCTGCAGACCCATGCTGAGTTCACATGTCTGCCTGCCAGAGCTTCCCCTGGTGAGGTGTCAACTCTACAGTCCTCAGGGGCAACCACTGGCTTTGTGGCTCCTCCATTGATATGAGTGGGTTTCAGCCAGTCCTTTAACAACCCATTCATTCCACCCAGACAGTCATGTGACAGACACACCTCATGTCTCCTGCTGTGCCCAAGAATAGCTTTTTAACCATTTTGCATCCATTGGGTAGCAATGTAAACTACCGAGGGAAACTGAGGCATACTTTAAAGCCATCATTACAATATTACAGAAAATTCCCACTTCGTCACATCAGGTTGAACCAAACCTGAAATTTTGGGGGTTCTCAATGAAAGAAGAAAAATTTTTGGAACTCCACCATATGTGGTTTTCAGACCAAAATTTGCTTGGTAGAACTGGCAGCAGCTGAGTGAAATTGACTTTCTTGTCAATTTCACTCACCAGCCCCCAGGGCTCCCAAGTCCATGTGTCAGAGGCTACCTGGAAACCCTGGTGTCTGCAGCCCCAGGGCAGGATGCCACAGGCCCTGGGAGCCCATCTCAGGAGCTCCAGGTTCCCAGCTTCATGGCAGAGAGCCTGGATGCCCTGAGAGCCCCAATTCCACTCAGGGTTCTCAGGGTTTCCAGGTTCCCTGCTGCAGAGCTGCCAAATCTTTGTTAGAGTTGAGATTCCAGCCTGGAAACCCTGGAGCTCTGGCATGTCAGGCTGCCCCAGAGCTGCAAGCCCTAGAAGCGCTGGGATTGCCTGCCCTTGGGCAGTTTGCCTCATTGGTCAGTCCCAGAGCTGCGGAGCAGGGAACCCAGCAGCCCTGAGGCTGGCAGGCTTCCTGCCCCAGAGCTGTGGACCCTGGAACACCTGCAGAAAACCTGCCAGTGTTTAGGCAAAAGTTTTCTCAAGTCTGCAGTAGATTAGATGAAACATTTCGGTCCAGCAAATCAGCATTTTCCAACTGGTCTAGTTGTGTGGCTGGTCATGCAGGGGAAGGACCTGGAGGGTGAGTCAGTGCGGAGTTTAAAGGCCAAGGGAAAGGAGTAGAAGTGGGTGGATCTCAGATGGCAAGGGAAGGAGAGGAGAGATTAATAGCTTCTCAACCCAGAAGGGACCATCGTGATCTTCTAATCTGATCTCCTGTACAACAGAGTCTAGAGAATCAAAGACGTGCAGCGCTACAAAAGATTTTCAACCCTTTGGTTACGTACGCCCACCCCCACCCCAGGGTTAAATAACTCTCTCTTATAAGGTAAAGATGCAGTAGCGAAAATGAAGGAAGAAATACCTCCGTATTTTAAATATAACCTAACCCTAGACGTAAGAGTGGCTGCGATTTCCAGTAAGCTAATGCAGTATGACTGGGAAAGGATACAGGCCAAGCCTAGGGAATGATTCACAATAAGATATTTATCTGACAAATTTGACCTCATTCTGCTTCTAGAATATCATTTTCCTCCTGTGACAATGCGGTTTTGGCGGAACCCAACTGACAGTGCCAACTCAGGACAAATTGCTCAAACAAGGCAGTTACAGCCCAAGTCTGGGGTTTTTTCCACCTCTAAGGCAAACCAAACCAGCCAGACTAAGAGGACTTCGGTCTCACCCCACTGGCTAACCGCGAGTCTCACAAGCAATCTCCTTAGACACTCCAGTTTCCCAGTATTACCACCAGTACCACTCGTTATGGGGACAAATGGTTATGGAAACCAAGACCCCAGTAAAAGAAAAAGGTTCTCCTGATCCCAAAGGACCAAGCCCCAGACCCAGGTCAATATACAAATCAGATCTTACCCACAAATCACGCTGTTGCCAATCCTTTAGA
>NC_048302.1:752711-793925 GCF_013100865.1 Trachemys scripta elegans
GGATTCCATTGCCAGGGTGGCATTATGTGGGTTCTGAGATGTCAACCTAGTTAAATAACGCACAGGGGTTGGCTTGAACCCCAATCCTGGATCCAAACACTGGAGAAATTGGCACTGGATCCACATCTTGCCCTGAACGTTAGGGCGGATCCCATCTTTTTTCCACCTCGTGGCCCGCTCGGTGAGATTTCTAGGGGATGCTGCAGTGCCACACACACCACCATCTTGATCAGGATCCAAGAGGTCAGAGAACACAGTCCTGCACTGACACCTCATTTAGGGATTAGTTCCGAGCGGGGGAGATAATGACGTGCGGCTGAAAAGGCTAGATCTGTGCTTTCTCTAAGTTGTTCATGAGCTGAGCAATAGGTGATCGCGGCTGAGGGCTTGTTCCTGTCCCTGCACTGAAAAGGATACTGAAAACCCCCTTGGAGAGGAGCCTGTCAAACATAAGTATATCCAAGTGCTGTTCAGAAGAGTAGAGACCAATTTTATTCCCCCACCCCTGAACCAGCCTGCCCAGATTTCATTCCACAGCTGTGTCTTTGCACGTTGCCAGTGCACATAACACTGCACATTAGAGAGCTGTTTCATAAAATGAGCCTTTTATAAATGCTTGTGGGCAGCAACAGCAGAGCGCTATTCAAGGTGCTTATTACTGGGGTGTCTCATTCTGTAATTAGCAGAGCCCTCTGTGCTGCTGCTGAATGCCAAGTGGGACAAAAAGCAGAAGGAATGCTGCAGCCTGACCAGAAAAGTCTATTTATCAGGTGCCTCGGGGGGAATGAAAAGAAGAGATCCATCCCCTGTCGCCCATTCCCAGCTTCTGGCAAACAGAGGCTAGGGACACCATCCCTGCCCATCCTGGCTGTGATGGGATCCCCGGGGTGCAGCCAGGGACTGTGGGACCGCTGTGCCCCCTGAAACTCTCCAGCCTGGGCTGTCTCACAATGCCTTGCTAGTGACAACAGCACCTGGAGGGGTTTGCTGCTTATCACTCAGCACAACAGCGTGTGGCGCCCCACACCCAGCTGGATTGCATGAATGCTCCCAGAGCCACTCATGAATCACACAGAGAAAGGCACCAGCCAAATCCCCCCAGCTCCCAGCCTTGTGCCTTGGGAATGTACCATCTTGCGCTGCTCAAGATGAGCAGTGGAAATGTATTAATTGGTTCACCACTTCATCAATGGAAAGTGGATATACACCAGCCTCTGTCAAACCTGAGCAGATTTGCCACACACTTCATACAACCTCACTGGTAAAGATAAACAGTACAAGAAAGATTTTTAAGTAATTATAGGTGATAGGCAAAAAGTCAGAGTTAGTTACCAAAAGAAATAAAATATAAGCACTCAGTCTAAACTCTCAACCCTATTAGACTGGGCAACATCTATATTAAGCAGTTTTCTCACCCCACTGCATATTGCAGTTCATAGTACACAAGTTTCACCCTTGAAACCTGGGCCAGTCTCCTCTGCCGGAGTCTTCAGTGAGTGTCCTTGTTGCTTGCAGCATAGGCGGGGGCAGAAGAAAGGCCCAGCATGTGGCCACTCCTTTCTGTTTTATACCCTCACTACCATGTGCTTGGAGAACACAAGTCCAGGCATGTCTGGTTGGCAGAGCTGAGTCCACAGGCAAGGTTGATCAGTTCTCCTGGTGTGGCCTAATTCAAGTAAGTCATTGCATTGTAGCTCCCTTGCTGGACAATGGCTGGTTAAGTCTGGTCAGCACCAACCTGGATGTTGGTTACCTTCCTTGTCATTGTCTCTGGAGAACTCGTATCTGGGCATGTCCCAAACCCGCAGCATATTTTAGTGACAACCATACAACACATTCTCATAACTTCAAATGCATTAATGATGTACATATTTAGATAGAAAAATGACTTTCAACAGGTCATAACCTTTCCCCTGATACCTCACATGGCCTGCTTTATATGCAATATCACCATTACATATAAATGAGGAATATAGGGACTACAGGGCACTCTCTCAAAGTATAGAATGTCACACTGGCTAATAGCCATTGATGGACCTATCCTCCATGAATTTATCTAGGGTTTTTTGTTTTTTTTTATCCTGTTATATCTTGGCCTTCACAACATCCTGGGGCAAGGAGTTTCACAGATTGACTGTGCGTCATGTAATCACTCCTCCTTCGCCTAGAGAACTCCCTCCCAAAACACCCCTTCTAGCCGCTCCTGTTCACTAGCTACTCTGGTCGCTTAGGAGCTGGCTTTTCAAAACCCTGGTCTTCCAGAGTAGCCCCCTGCCCTGGTTAAGGGTTGATGGGTGTTATAGAGTTTTTTTGGGGCAGAAGGCTGGGGCGCCATTTCAGATTTTGGTGGGGAGGGGCAACTTTAACTGTGATTCCAGGGGCTACCTAGGCACTTGAAAACTCTAGTTTTTTTGGCAGATAACTTAACAATTAGCTGACAGGAGCACTGTATCTAATTCCTATATATAAGAAAGAAAATTAAATATTAGACCCACTCAGCTCGAATACTAACACTTCTGACATCTTTTGGCAAGACACTTAAGGGAAACTGGTTAGGTTTAAAATTTTAATGTATATTCTTACTTTATTAACTCTGCAGAGAGAGAGACCCTGTCAGGACTCCTGGGTTCTATCTCCTCTCTGGGAAGGGAGAGGGGTCTATTGGGTTACAGCAGGGGTGGGGGAGAGGGAAGGGGGGGAGGGCACGCAGCTACATCTCAGTTCTATATAAGAACATCAGAACTTATGTGTAAGACCAAAGGTCCATCTAGCCCAGTATCCTGTCTTCCAATGGCAGCCAGTGCCAGGTGCTTCAGAGGAAATGAACAGAGCAGCCAATCATTGAGTGATTCGTCCATTGTCGTCCACTCCCAGCTTCTGGCAAACAGAGGCTAGGGATACTCAGAGCATGGGGTTGCATCCCTGACCATCCTGACTAATAGTCATTGATGGACCTATCCTCCATGAACTTATCTAGTTCTGTTTTGAATCCTGTTATAGTTTTGGCCTTCACAGTATCCCCTGGCAAAGAGTTCCAGAGATTAACTGTGAAGAAATATTTTCTTTTGTTTGTTTTTAAATCTTCTGCCTATTAATTTCATTGGTGAGCCATAGTTCTTGCGTTATGTGAAGGAGTAAATAACACTTCTTTATTCAATTTTTCAACACCATTCATGATTTAACAGACCTCTATCCTATTCCCCCTTCCCCCCCGGTAGTCATCTCTTTTCCAAGCTGAAAAGTCCCAGTCATTTAAATCTCTCCTCATATTGAAGCTGTTCCATATCCCTAATCATTTCTGTTGACCTTCTCTGTACCTTTTCCAAATCAAAAATATCTTTTTTGAGATGGGACAACAACATTTGCACACAGTATTCAAGATGTGGGCATAGGATGGATTTATCTAGAGGCAATATATTTTCTGTCTTATTACCTATCCCGTTCCTAATGATTCCCAATGTAACCCCTCTGCCAGGTGAAGCCAACAGCAACCAGGGCCAGGTTCAATATCTCGGGGTTCCTTCCCATTGATGCAACACAGAACTAGCTCAAGCCCCCACCCAGTAATCTGGGAAATTTACACACCACCCTGGGCACCTCTGAGATGCAATAGTTCCCCACTACCAAGCACAGAGTCTGAGTGTAGAAAAGAAACTTTTAATAAAAGTAGGGAAGTAACTCGGAGTTAATTTGGGAACACACCACGAACAGGTTCATAAACATAAACCATGAGTAAAAGACCCATCCAAATAGGTTGGGCAGCGTCCTTTTCCCCTCAGGTGCTTAAGTCCAGCCACCCAAAAGTGCCTTTCACGTGCCTGACCCTTCTCTGCACCCCACTCACAGTCGCTGTCCTTGGTCACAGTAGAACAGGAGTACTTGTGGCACCTTAGAGACTAACAAATTTATTAGAGCATTTATTATATGCTCTAATAAATTTGTTAGTCTCTAAGGTGCCACAAGTACTCCTGTTCTTCTTTTTGCGGATACAGACTAACATGGCTGTTACTCTGAAACTTGGTCACAGTGCAGATCCAGAGTTCAAAGGTGCATCTGCAGAGTTCACCTCCCCCACCCCCCCATGTGGGGTAAAGGGATACCTTACTCGCTCTGCTGCTCAGGCACTCGCTCACCAACCCTTTCTGCCAGCCACCCTGCCGCCCACTCACCAGCTCGCTGCTTCCTCCAGCCACCTGCTCACCGCTCTCACCATGCCTCTCCACCGCACCAGCCACTTGTTCACCGGCTGACTATCAGTCGCCTTCTGCTGCTACCTGCCTTTCTGCTGTGACTTCTGCACATCAGTCTCTTAGTGATTTTCATCTCTTTACAGGCTGGGCAGAAACATTGCTCTATCTCAAGTGATCTCAGCTCTGATTGGGCATTTAACATAAAGAGGCTCCTAATGAAACCTATTTAACTCTATTCTTTGAACAATGGGGAGGAACAGATTAAACCAGTCTAGGGAGGACCCTTGAGGGTGTGCAGCTCCTGGCTGGTATACCTGTCCCCACCCCTCTTACTTTCACAGGACTCTGACATTTGAGCCCCTGGCTTAAAAAGGTTCTTTCAACTGAGGGTGCCCCACTCATTTGGGACAGGTTAAGCACAATCCTGCTTTTCTGTATTCCTACAATAATTACAACATTGGGAACCATATTTCACTATCCCTGCATTCAGTACTAAGGTGATTTGTACCCAACACCAGCCAAAGTTGATCACTTTGACACCGCTGTATCTGCTGAATATGTAAGCAGAGCAGGAGCAAACTGTAGTTACATAAACAAACCCAAAGTCTCTTCCCCCTCCCAGCTAGCTGTCAGGGAAGCATTCATTCAGACCCTGCTTACACTCGCATGGTTCAAAAAGATACCTGAATGGTTTTTGTTACAACCATTCACCACAGAGAAGTGTGAGATGATGTGTACATTGCTTTTTTGACTGCCACTGCACATTGAGCAGATATTTTCAGAGAACTATCCATGACTCTAAAACCTTTCTTGATGGGTAACAGCTAATTTAGACCCCATCATTTTATATGTATAGTTGGGATTATATTTTGCCATGTGCATTTCACTTTGCATTTAACATTCAATTTCATCTGCCATTTTGTTGCCAAGTCAACCAGTCTTGTGAGACCCCTTTGTAACCTTTTTGCAGTCAGCTTTGGACTTACAAAATTACTCAAGATAGTTTATCATCTGTAAATTTTGCCACCTTACTGTTTACCCTTTTTTCCAAATCCTTTATGACTATGTTGAACAGCACTGGGCCCAGTACAGGCCCCTGGTGAATACTGCTATTTAGCTCTCTCCATTCTGAAAATGGACCATTTATTTCTACCCTTTGTTTCCTATCTCTTAACTGGAGTGCCTAGCCATGCTTTCAGGATCATCTAATGATCCTTACTTTTATTTCATGACAAGCCTTTTGTTATCTTAATCACCCTGTCTCTGTTATAAACAAACTCCCTGCCCCAAGGGTGGAAGCTGGGAGCAGTACAGAACTCCTCACATATCACACTGAAGCTGTGTTGCAGTTAAGAGCTTCATCTGGGGCTAGGGCATGGGCTGTGAGCATACATCCACTACAAAACTCAGGGGGGCAAGAGTCTCCCCCACTCCCTCAAATTGCACCCCTTGCAGAAGGGGTATTGCTGTGTGAATTCCATGTGTCTGGTGGAAAGGCCTTTCTGAAGAGGAAGGTTTACAGAATTTTCTAAAATCAATCAGACTCTGGCTTCACCTGGATAAGATTGATTACACTTGTATAGGAAATGTGAATCTATTAGGTTAATGTTCAAATAGATAAATATCCATATAATCTACGTGGCTACATTTTTTGTCTATGCATGTTAAGAATCAGTTTAAAATGTTTTAAAAATTATCTCCAGGAGTTTGTTCCCTGGCCTGATCCCACTAATCCATTTTTTGCTGCCACAAAGGATGTCAATTGCATTTCTGTCTGATTGCACCCACCTGCAAACTGCTGTGCCTGGAAATACTTAGGAGTGCAAAATAGAAAGCTAAATGAGGCCCCTCTGAAAATGCTCTTCTTTGTGTATGCAAACAGCTAACTAGCCTGTCCATTTTCATCAGAAAACAGACCTTTTCAGTTAATGTAAAAGTCTCAGGCAGGGAATTTAAGTCAATATCTGTCATGGGCAAACATTTCTAATTTGAAAGATTTGCCACAAATGAGGGTCAAATATGACTTTCTTTGTTCGATTACTAAAAATGTTTACATACAGGCATGCCAGCTATTGTGATGACCTCATTAGAAAGGCCTAAACATAAATAAATGGGATGATCACATTTGTTGAACACAGCACTTCTTCCATATTTAAAGAAGAAATACAAGGTTATCAGCAGTACCCAATAAAATTAAATGCTTAGCCATTCTTGCACTTTGCAAATTACATGATGTTATGCATGGAATTAGTTTTAATTCCAGCTGTAATTATTATGGCAAATGATCAGCCAAGGTCTTTGCAACGCTATTGAGTTCACCTTGGAAGAACCTGGCTACTCTTGGCTTTCAAACTTGCTTGGAAAAAATTCCTTGCTAATACTGTCGCCTTACTATATAGTTTGGGGCTGTTTCTCATCTAGCCATAGTTTTTCAGAGCTCCATCGGCTCTCAGTTCTGCAGGTTGTGATGCTGCTATCCATACTATTTAACACACATGCAGAGTTGTGCAGGCAGAAGGTGAAATATGCACCCTTGAAGACCCATTTCAGCCTTCCTCATCTGAGGACTTTAATGGGACTATAGTAACGCAGAGGTCCTGTGCTGGCATTTTACATGATGATAACTTTTCATCCTTAGCACTTGGTGATGGGTTCTCTAGAACCCCAGCCAGGTACTGAGGTGCTCTGGGCTGCTGCACCATCTGTATGCCACTCCATCCAGTGATGCTTAAGGAGTGAAGTGTCTTGAGGGCATGGTGGGGTGAGGCATGAGCCTATTGTTGGATGTGTTTGCATACTTTGTAACCAGCGTTTTGCAATTTGAGGGTGAGCTGCTCCTGGGTTTCCAGCTGGTGGCAGTGGCCAGAAAAGTTTTTCCATAACTACCCGAGGAAGCATTTCTGCCCACTGCTCTCCACTCCAACCTCCCCAGTAATCCATGACTTTGACTTCTAGAACAGTGGTTATCGATGAGGGGTCCGGAGCCCCCTAGGGGTCCTCGAGCAGCTCTCAGGGGGGCCTCCAAGCAGGACCAGCATTAGACTCGCTGGGGCCCAGGGCAAAAAGCCGAAGCCCCACTGCATGGGGCTGAAGCCCAGATCCCTACGACCCAGGGCTGAAGCCTGAGAAATGTAGCTTGTGGAGGCCCCTGTGGCATGGGGCCCCAGGCAATTGCCCTGCTTGCTACCCCCTAACACCGGCTCTGGCTTTTATATGCAGAAAATCAGTTATTGTGGCACAGGTGGACCGTGAAGTTTTTATAGTATCGGGGGGGGGGGGGGGGGGGAAGGAGGAAGAAAAACGTTGAGAACCCCTGTTCTAGACTACATGACTGCAATGCATTCTGCTTTGCGATAGACCACTCCAGAACAATAGCAGCACACAATGCTTCTCCTTGCCTTAGCTGCAAGTAGCATGTTAGCCCTGTGTTGTAGAGACAGCACTGGCTTCCTATTGACTTGCAGATGCAGTTCATGGTGGTGACACTGATCTATAAAGTACTAAGCCTGGGCCTTAGCTATGAGACCACCCTTCCACCCTGTGCTACAGTGGGTGTGGTCAGCTGGGATGGTTTTACTGACAAAACCTAGATTTGAATGGCTGAACAGCTGAAGAGATCTCTGAACCCTTAGCAATTATCTTTGAGAACTCATGGAGGATGGGAGAGGTCCCAGAGGACTGGAAAAGGGCAAATGAAGTAGCAATCTATAAAAAGGGTTATAAGGACAACCCAGGGAATTACCGACCAGTCAGCTTAAATTTGTTACCCAGAAAGATAATGGATCAAATAATTAAACAATCCATCTGTAAGCACCTAGAAGACCAAGTGATCAGTAACAATCAACATGGATTTGTAAAGAACAAATCATGTTGAACCAACCTGATATCCTTTTTTGACTGGGTAATAAGCCTTGTGGATAGGGAGAAAGCAGTAGATGTAATATCTCAACTTTAGTAAGGCTTTTGATATTGCCTTATAAGCAGATGAAGGAAATATAGCCTATACAATCCAATTATAAGGTGGGTGCACAACTGGTTGGAAAAATCACACTCAGAATAGTCATCAGTGGTTCACAGTCCAGCTAGAAGGACATATTGAGTGGGGTCTCGCAAGCATATGTCCTGGGTCTGGTTCTATTCATTATCTTTATAAACGATTTGGATAATGGCATAGAGTTTGCAGACGATACCAAGCTGGGAGGGGTTGCAAACTCTTTAGAGGACAGGATTAGAATTCAAAATGAGCTGGAAAAACTGGAGAAATGGTCTGAAATAAATAGGATGAAATTCAATAAGGATAAATACAAAGTACTCCACTTAGGAAGGAACAATCAGTTGCACACATACAAATGGGAAATGACTGCCTAGGAAGGAGTACTATGGAAAGGGATTGGGGATCATAGTAGATCACAAACTAAAACATGAGTCAACAATATAACACTGTTGCAAAAAAGAGTGAAACATTCTGCGATGTATTAGCAGGAATGTTGTAAGCAAGACACGAGAAGCAATTCTTCCACTCCACTCCACCCTGATAAGGCCTCAACTGGAGTATTGTGTCCAGTTCTGGGCACTCCACTTTAGGAAATGTGCACAAATTGGAGACAGTACAGAGGAGAGCAACAATAGACCTTTTTTTTTTAAAGGTCTATAAAACATGACCTTTGAGGAAAGATTGAATGCCAATGCCAGGTGCCCCAGAGGGAATGAAAGAACAGGTAATTATCAAGTGATCCATCCCTTGTCACCCATTCCCAGCTTCTGGTGAACAGAGGCTAGGGACACCATCCCTGCCCATCCTGGCTAATAGCCATTGATGGACCTATCCTCCATGAACTTGTCTAGTTCTTTTTTGAACCATGTTAGTCTTGGCCTTCACAACATCCTCTGGCAAGGAGTTCCACAGGTTGACTGTGCGTTGTATTGAGAGGGAAAATACTTCCTTTGGTTTGTTTTAAATATGTTGCCTATTAATTTCATTTGGTGAACCCTAGTTCTTGTGTTATGAGAAGGAGTAAATAATACTTCCTTATTTATTTCCCCCAAGGGGAGAGGGATAGCTCAGTGGTTTGAGCATTAGCCTGCTAAACCCAGGGTTGTAAGTTTAATCCTTGAGGGGGCCACTTAGGGATCTGGGGCAAAATCAGCACTTGGTAATGCTAGTGAAGGCAGGGGGCTGGACTCCTTGACCTTTCAAGGTCCCATCTAGGAGATAGGATATCTTTATTTATTTATAACCAGTCATGATTTTATAGACTTCTATCATATCCTCCAGGAGGTGTCTCTTTTCCAAACTGAAAAGTCCCAGTCTTATTAATCTCTCCTCATATGGGAGCTGTTCCATACCCTAATTTTTGTTGCCCTTTTCTGAACCTTTTCCAATTCTACCAATATATCTTTTTTGAGATGGGACAACCACACCTGCACGTAGTATTCAAGATGTGAGCATACCATGGATTTATACAGAGCGAATATGATATTTTCAGTCTTATTATCTATCCCTTTCTTAATGATTCCCAACACTCTGTTCATTTTTTTGACTGCCACTGCACATTGAATGGATGTTTTCAGAGAACTGTCCACAATGACTCCAAGATCTTTCTTGAGTGGTAACAGCTAATTTAGCCTCCTTTTTATATGTACAGTTGGGATTATGTTTTCCAATGTGCATTACTTCACATTTATCAACATTGATAAATTTTTATCAATTACCATTTTGTTGCCCAGTCACCCCGTTTTGAGAGATCCTTTTGTAGCTCTTCACAATGTGCTTGGGACTTAACTATCTTGAGTAGTTTTGTATCATCTGCAAATTTTGTCACCCCACAGTTTACCCCTTTTTCCAGATTATTTATGAATACGTTGAATAGGACTGGGCCCAGCACAGACCCCTGGGGGACACCACTATTTACCTCTCTGCATTCTGAAAACTGGACATTTATTCCTACCATTTGTTTCCTATCTTTAACCAGTTACCAATCGATAAGAGGACCTTCCCTCTTATCCCATGACAGCTTACTTTGCTTAAGAGCCTTTGGTGAGGGACCTTCTGAAAGGCTTTCTGAAAATCTAAGTACACTATTGTGACATTACTGATCTAACCTGTGACTGCATAGATCATTGTTGCAACCACTGTTATATATTTGCAGCAAATATTGTACAAAGGTTATCATGTAAGGTGTCTGTGGAAAGGTTATAATTTACTGGTTATGATTATGCTATCTGTATGTGTGTATCATTTTTGTAGTTGAAGTTATGAATATTGGCTATATATTTGTATACCAATGTGTTTTGATTCTAAGTAGTCTCAGTGAAGCATTTGGTCAGCTTCTTAAGAAGGGACTAGTCTCAGTAAGTGCCCAGTCAGGAAACACTTAACTTTGGAAGACGCCAATCCACATCTGAGCTTTCCTGGGAACATTCAAACTAACATGTAAACAATGGCATCGGCCTGTAAAGAACTGAGTCATGCATGGATATGTGACTTGCCCATGTGACTCCAAACTCCATCTTGCTAGTGTAATTTTCCACAGTAAGAACAAAAGGTGTCCTTCCATGGGCAAGAGGCTATAAAAGGCTGCTGCATCTCCTCCATCTTGTCTTCTATTCCTGCTTCTTGTCTCTGGAAGGACTTTGCTACAAACTGAAGCTCTGAACAAAGGGCTGAATGACCCATCCCAGCTGTGGATGTACTCCAGAGACTTGATTTGAACCTGCAGTTTATTCCATCACTACTACAAGCCTGAACCAAGAACTTCACCATTGTTGTATGTAATTGGTTCTATTTAACCAATTCTAGCTCTCATCTCTATCTTTTTCCTTTTATGAATAAACCTTTAGATTTTAGATTCTAAAGGATTGGCAACAGTGTGATTTGTGGGTAAGATCTGATTTGTATATTGACCTGGGTCTAGGGCTTGGTCCTTTGGGATTGGGAGAACCTTTACTCTTTTACTGGGGTATTGGTTTTCATAACCATTTGTCCCCATAACGAGTGGCACTGGTGGTAATACTGGGAAACTGGAATTGCTTGTATGACTTCTGGATAGCCAATGGGATAAAACAAACCAGCCCAATGGAGAAGACTTCGGGTTTGCCTTGGTGTGCACAGGAACCCTAGTCTTGGGCTGTAACTGCCCTGCTCTGAGCAATTTGTCCTGAATTGACACTCTCAGTAGTGTTCCACCAAAGACCGCATCATTACAACTATAGCCACTGGAACTTCCTTTTCCACATGCTTGTTGACCCCTCAAATAATTCTAGTAGATTGGTGAGGCATGATTTCCCTTTACAAAAACTATGTCGACTATTCCCCAACAAATTATGTTCATCTATGTGTCTGACAATTTTGTTCTTTACTATAGTTTCAATCTGTTTGCCTGGTACTGAAGTCAGGCTTACTGGCTTGTAATTGCCAGGATCCCCTCTGGAGCCCTTTTTAAAAATTGGCATCACATTAGCTATCCTCCAGTCATTTGGTACAGAAGCTGATTTAAATGATAGCTTACAGACTACAGTTAACAGTTCTTCAATTTCACATTTAAGTTCCTTCAGAACTCTTGGGTGAATACCATCTAGTCCTGGTGACTTATTACTGTTTAACTTGTCAATTTGTTCTAAAACCTCCTCTAATGACACCTCAATCTGGGACAGTTCCTCAGATTTGTCACCAAAAAGAATGGGTTAGGTTTGGGAATCTCCCTCACATCCTCAGCCATGAAAACTGATGCAAAAAATTTAATTAGTTTCTCCGCAATGGCCTTATTGTCCTTGAGTGCTCCTTTAGCATCTCAAGTGTCCAGTGGCTCCACTGGTTGTTCAGCAGGCTTCAAGCTTCTGACATACTTAAAATTTTTTTGCTATTACTTTTTGAGTCTTTGGCTAGCTGTTCTTCAAATTCTTTTTTGGCCTTCCTAATTATATTTTTACACTTCATTTGCCAGACTTCATGCTTCTTTCTTTTTTCCCCTCACTAGGATTTAACTTTCACTTTTTAAAGGATGTCTTTTTGCCTCTCACTACTTCTCTTACTTTGCTGTTTAGCCACTGTAGCTCTTTTTTGGTTCTCACTATGTTTTTTAATTTGGGGTATACATTTAAGTTGAATCTCGATTATGGTGTCTTTAAAAAGTTTCCATGCAGCTTGCAGGGATTTCATTTTTGGTGCTGTACCTTTTAATTTCTGTTTCACTAACTTCCTCATTTTTGTGTAGTCCCCCTTTCTGAAATTAAATGCTGCAGTGTTGGGCCGCTGTGGTGTTTTTCCAGCCACAGGGATGTTAAATTTAATTATATTACGGTCACTATTACCAAGCGATGCAGCTATATTCCCCTCTTGGACCAGATCCTGTGCTCCACTTAGGACTAAATCAAAAATTGCCTCTTCTCTTGTGGGTTCCAGGACTAGCTGCTCCAAGAAGCAGTCATTTAAGGTGTCAAGAAACTTTATCTCTGCATCCTGTCCTGAGGTGACATGTACCCAGTCAATTTGGGGATAGTTGAGATCCCCCATTATTATTGAGTTTATTTTAATAGCCCCTCTAATCTCCCTGAGCATTTCACAGTCACTATCACCATCCTGATCAGGTGGTAGGTAATATATCCCTACTACTACATCCTTATTATTAGAGCATGGACTTGCTATCCATAGAGATTCTATGCTACAGTTTGGTTCATTTAAGAGGGGGAACATGATAACAGTTTTCAAGTACATAAAAGGTTGTTACAAGGAAGAGGAAGAAAAATTGTTCTCCTTAACCTCTGAGGAAAGGACAAGAAGCAATGGGCTTAAATTGCAGCAAGGGAAGTTTAGACTGGACATTAGGAAAAACTTCCCAACTGTCAGGCTAGTTAAGCACTGGAACAAATTGCCCAGGGAGGTTGTAGACTCTCCATCACTGGAGGTTTTTAAGAACAGGTTGGACAAACACCTGTTAGGAATAGTCTAGTTATTACATAGTCCTGCCTTGAGTGCAGGGGACTGGACTAGATGGGCTATTGAGGTTCCTTCCAGTCCTACATTCCTATGACTCTCAGTTGGAAGCCGAGCATTTTCAGCACAGGTCCCTGAATTTGGGGATTTGCTGCCTGCGTTAATCTGTAGTGCTCAGCCTGTTGACCTCCAAAGTGTGGCACAAATCTCTTCCCTGCCCTTGGGCTTCAGTCTGGAGAGGCTTAACATGTGATAAGGATAGTTAGGCACTGGAACAGGCTAACTGGGGAGGTTGTAGAATCCCCGTCATTGGCGGTTTTTAAGAACAGATGGGACAAACTCCTGTAAGGGATGGTTTAGGTTTACTTGGTCCTGCCTCAGCACAGGGACGTGGACTAGATGACCTCTCAAAGTCCATTTCAGCCCTACCCTACGTATCTATGATTCTATAAATCATGGCCTGTATTCACATATCATAGAACACCCTCTCACACCCCAACATTTCATCACTACACACTTCATCAATCAAACATGAAATAACATTTGCAGGTAGGGGATGGTGGGCAGTCTATTTATCTCCATTCACCCAAGTTCTTACTTCTCCTTTGGATGTGATTTGCAGGAGAGACACGTTACTAGAAAGCTTGCATTTTCAGAAGCCTTATTTGGTACAAGCCTGGGAGCTCAAAGTTAGGCCCTTATAGCCATATTTAGGCACCAAAATAAAGACGGCTTGATTATTCTCCAGTGGCGCTGAGCATCTGCAGCTCCCATTGACTTTGAAGGGACTTGTGGGTGCTCAGCATCTATAAAAATAGGGTCACCCATTTAGGAGCCTAAATATGGATTTAAGAGCTTAGCTTTATGCTCCTAGGCTTGAAAACTTCGGCCATGTTGTACTCAACACACATCACTGCTTAAAACAGAAGAAGAGAAAAGGAGAGGCAAACATTTTCCAAGCAAATAATGTTCCTCATACTCCAGCAGGGCCGGCTCCAGGCACCAGCCTGGCAAGCAGGTGCTTGGGGCGGCTGCTCCGGAGAGGGGCAGCACGTCCAGGTATTCGGCGGACGGTCCCTCACTCCCACTGGGAGCAAAGGACCTCCCGCCGAATTGCCGCTGCAGATCGCGATTGCGGCTTTGGAGGGGGGGGGGGGCTGCTTGGGCGGCCAAAACCCTGGAGCCCTGTACTCCAGTCAAGAAAGTATTACTATTTAGCAGCTTAAGTTTAAGCATGTGCCCAAGTCCCATTGGGGCACAAACAAATGCTTAACGTTAGGGATTCAATAATTTTCCTGAACTGGGGGCCTGTATTTGCAAAAGCTTCTGAGATCTTGTGAATGTCACCTAGTTTGTGGGCAAAAAAAAATCACACCCCAAGTTTTCCCAATCTGTTAACAGCCCCTTCCTAAAATTAACACAATTATTTGACACTATGAAAATGTCAGAACTGGCTAATTCTCTTTATTGACAGTTTGTTTGATTATCAAGATAATATAGTAAAATTAATATCAGTTTAAAAAAAGAGAATCCAGAAGTTAATGGCATGAAGACAAATGTAGCAAGTCTTGGACGGCCTAGACAAGGCAGGCAGACGGTTGTAAAACTCTAATTATTAGATGAGCAAGAAAATTGCTCACTACGTTCATTAGTAGAATTAATGTTCCACATGGCATTTCTGCTTTTGCTTTTCCAAATTAAAAATGATAATTAATAGAAAAGTATGTTACAGTAAAGGACAGTGTTTTATGAACTCTTGCCGGTATGCATGCAAATGCAGACTAATATTTAGTAACCCTATTTGCCTGGTTTGTAGCCAGGCTACCAGCATTTCCGAAGGGATGCTTTGGGGTCTGCCCTCCCATGGCCTGGTGGGTGTGTAGGAAAGAGAAAGGGATGCAGGGGCCAATTGGGAGCTGTTCCCCACCTTTGGATGCATGTGGGTGGAAAGGGGGCGGGAAGCAAGCAAAGCTGCATGGCGGGGAGTATGCTGCAGCCTTTAAAGGGGTGTGATAGGGTCTGCCCCCAAGCCACCAGTGCAATAGGGGACCTAGGAGGCATGATGCCTCTCAGATCTCCCTCTGGGGTAATGGCCTGCAATGCCCCTCACTGTGGGCTCTGTGCTAAACATACAGCAAGCCCTATGTAACTGAAGAAATATTGTTTTCAGTGTATTTGTGGGTGAGACATTGCAAATAGCAGGAACTATGAAAAGAAAATACAAAAAGCAAAACTCCACAGGCGATGGTGTATGCACAATAATTGCCCACAGACATACAAGTGCTATCACTAACCATTGCTGCTTCTTAGCAGGCATCAAAAGACGACTCTCCTGCTTCAAGGGGTATTGGACTAAAGAATAAAGAAGTGATGCCAAGTAGCAATAGTACGGTGGCAGTAATGCTCTTGTTGTAACAAAAAGAGATGCTGTCTTGCAGCTCTGAAAGAAAAACTAAGGGAGTTGGTTGTTGTAATGGGAACACTGGTCTCAATGGCTAAGGGTATGTCTCTATGTATAGCTGTACCGATACAGCTGTGCCACTGCAGTGCGTGTGGTGAAGACGCTCTATGCAGATGGAAGAGAGCTCTCCCGTCAGCATAAAAATCCCACCTTTGCGAGCGGCATAAACTATGTCAGTGGGAGAAGCTCTCCTGCCAACAGAGCGCTGTGCACACAAACGCTTGTGTCAGTGTAACTTACATTGCTTGGGCGGGGGGGGGGGGGGGGGTGCCAACACAGGCTGCAGAGTAGACATGGCCCAAGATACACTGGACAGGCATTGTGCCAGACAAGGCCAATGGAATCCAGCCCAGGCACAGGACTGTTATTTATGGACCAGATTTTGAAAAGTTCAGCATCCAGTAGCACCCAATGTTCATAACGGGGAAGAGGAGGCTGTCCATCTCCATGGGAGTGGCTGAGCTCTGACTCAGTGCTTTTGAAAACCTGGCCACTTCAGTTAAGTGTTTAAATGGGAGTGGAGCACTTTAAAACCTGGCCCTGCAGCACTAGGGGTAGCATCAGGCCCTCAATGACATCTGTATGGCAAGCACAACATTCAGCCTGTAAGCACCATCTTGGGCCAGTCTTAGAGAAGTGAAAACTGGCTGAAGAAGCAGTCCGAGGAAAGCTTTGGTATACACAAGCATGTGGCAACGGGTTCTCAATGTCTGTGTAGGACAGTCAGAAATGCTGGGCTGCTGTAAGTGACACCGCTGCCATGAGATAGTCCAATATGGAGGGATGACTTTGCAGACCCAGTATTCTAGGGAGAATAAGGGTAATCTGACAGATTCACTTACAATTAACTCGAGTACTTCAGGGTAAATTATTAGAACCGGCTTTATTAGTATCCAAGGATGTGGGGATGATATAACTTGGGAATTCTTATCCTGCAAAAAAATTCAGTAGTCATGCTTTAATAAATGCCAAAAAAGCTAATTTTTTTTTTCTGGCTAAAGTGACCTCAGTCTGCATCCTCTGACCCAATGTTGATTCTGGGCCATGCTCACTGAACCAGGCTTCACAAACTGAAACTGACCCATTACCATGCTCTGCAATGAACCATGGGAGCCGGAAAACAGGCACTCCTGACACCAAGAAGGGAGAACGTCTAACAAGCAGGCTCAAGTAGTGCAGAACCTGGGGACAGCAGCAAGAAAGCTAGAGAACAAAGATGAAATGGGGGGTAGGGGAAGACATTGGGATGTACCAAAGGCTCCAACAACGCCTTATAAATAAAACATCTAGTAATTGTATTGATCAATCAGGAATTAAAGTGGAAGTCAGAATTTAGGGTTTATTGGACACATCCCTATTGGCTATTTCAGTATTGTTTGTGGGGTTACACATAGTTTTCTGGTCTGTGATTGGCTGACATCTTTCCTGTGTCATTTAATAGAAGATACACCCTTGTTTCACCATCACTGACATGCACACATATGGCTTGATGGTGCTCAGCTCCTGGCAGTGACTGGGATCCTCAGCCCCCCAGCAATCACATTCTAGGGAGCTGAGTGCACTCCACTTCACCCTGGAGGAGCTCAGAGCCCTTCAGGATCTGGTCTGTAGGGAGCCACTGCTCGAGTGGTTACAAAGCATTGTGACTGACCTGCTATGTGTTATTGTGTGGCAGGTGGGCCTCACCCCATGTGCTAATAAAGCAGCCAGCAGCTGTACTGAACTTAGAGAAACAGAAGTGAACGCTGGCTGTTCAGGGAGAAAACCTCCCCTCTTGGCATTGGTTGTATATGCCCTGGCAATCCTCCCCATTTCCCCAGAAATATCAAGGACCTCTCTGCTGACTACAAAGGAATCCCAGTTTGTAACATGCTCTACACACTTGTGGCACTACGTGACTATAGAATAATACAACTAAATGCATCCGCTGCAAAGGAACCAAGTGAGGTTTGAAAGCAAGGCAGCTCTTGAGACAAGGCGTGTGCTCTGGTCTGCTCTCTCCAGCGGAAGAACAAGATGCCTTGGGCGAACATTGACTGAGAGGCAAGCTGGACAAGAGAGTCCTAAACAAGTTCCTGATTGACAGTCCACCTGTGAGCCACAGCAATCTAGGCAAGAACCAGCCTGCACGGACGCTACACCTATGGGGGACTCACCTTGATGATAAATGATCTTATGAGCCATGGGGATTAGAGCAGAAAATGCTTTATCCCACTGGAGAATTAGGACCCCCCTTTTCCAGTGGGAAACAGCACTTGTTAGTCTTGCGAGAGCAAGAGCGACCACAGCTTGAAAATGGAACACTTTGTACACAAACAATTTGAGGGGTCTAAAAATGTATTCACCATAGTTTCCTCTCCTTCCGAGTTCTATGCACTAGGACCCATGGTGCCAGAGGAGCTCAGCTTTGCAGGTGGAGGGATATGAAAAACAATCCAATTAAATGGTTTCAGACTCACTGAAGCATTTTAACAAGTTTATTTTTCTTGTAACGTAGGTGGAGCAAAATCAGTCTGACTGTGTGTCTAGTCTAGGTGTTTGTTGTGGCACATTGATTTTATTGGCACACATTTTGATGAGCTCTAGCTCAGGACTCTTACTTGTGCATAATGTCCCACCCCAAACTCATGCCATTAAACCTTTACGTCATATCACACACTCATTCTTTCATTCTGTATATTTTGTGTAACTAGGAAACAATGCGACTTTTGAGGCATAATTTTAAATGGATTGAGGTATTTTACAGTCACTTGGAGTGGTTTTGTCTCTGTATTTTAAAGTAATAGAAAGAAATGAATAGTGAACATTAAGCATTAACTACCAACTGTGCCATTTATATCCATCATTGTGCAATTAGCTGAGTGCTGCACAGTGGAGCTCCTGCTATGACGATTTCAGTACAGTTGCGGGAGGAAGTTCACGTGTAGCTCACTTGCTAAATGTCCAAGTATTGAAGGGAATGAAGCAGTACGTTTAAACGAATGGTGATAGCAAGACTTTTTGCAACGCATTCAAGACTGCATTTGGGATGTAATTTTTAGTATACCCAGTAATCTGTGCCAAGGCCTGGTCCCAGAAGAAAGATTCAGAGCACTTTCTACAAAGATTGAAGGGGATATCAATTGGCAGCTCCTTCACGGGGCTGTGGGTATGGGCGTGTTCTTGGTGTGGTTCACCCCCATCCTGGACAGCCTTTTGCGGCATGATGGAGACCCTGGCGCACCCAGGTTGCAGCTCCTATTCCAGCTCCTCCAGAACCTCCTGCTGAGGTTCTGGCTGCACTTCTCCCCACACTTGTTTATATTTTCACACCCCATCCATGGCCCCACTAAGTCACGAGACCTCCTCATCAACCTCCTCCTGGGCCTAGCCAAAGTAGCCATCTACACCACCAGGAGGAGGATGTTAGACAAGGGGGTGTTCTGCGACTGTGGGGCCTATTTCCATTCCTCCCTAGTCTCATGCGTCTGGGTAGAGTTCCTCTGAGTGGCATCCGCTGGCTCCCTTGACGCCTTCGAGGAGCAGTGGGCGCTGTCCGGGGTTCTCTGCTTGGTGCCCTGTCAGGTTCCCTTCGTTTAGCCCTATGATCTCACTCCCATCCCTGTTATATCTTTAGTTGTCCCCCATAATTAATTGAGATCCCAGACCTTGTGGATCCTCCCTTTAGACTTCCGCCCGCCCACTTCCAGGATCCCAACAGGACCACTCTCGTATATCCTTCTGGTCTGAGTCCGTCAGAGATGATACACGCAGGCTGCAGATTCTTAAGGGGCAAGCTGCACTTGTTTTACAGGTTGGAATCCCCAATTATTTCATTCACTGGCTAAAAATCTCTTTAGCCTGGGTCCAGCACTTGCCCCAGTTCAGTCTTTGTTCCTCAGGTGTTTCCAGGAATCTTGTGTGGGGAGGGAAGAACATCAGATGATGTCACTCCCTGTCTTATATAGCTTTTGCATAGGGCGGGAACCCTTTGTTCCCAAAGCTTGGTTCCCAGACCGGTCTGTGGAAAAACACTGACATCCCAAGATGGAGCCTAGATGGTCTGGTCATATGTCCTTGTAGAGTCATAGCAGCCATTACTTGGAAACTGTCTGGAGCATTCTGGGGAAGGCTTGCCAGGTGGAAGATAAGCTTCTCCTAAGGCTTATTTTGTATTTCTAATGCCCATTTTCCCAAATAGGCCCTTCCCCACCCACTATCTAGACTGAAAGCATCTTGTCTAGTGGGCGTTACCCAGGTGTAACTACATTTGAAATACAGAGACCTAGTCAATATTCATAACTGCAGATACAAAAATGATACATGGATACAAATAGGATAACCATATTCAGCAAATCATAACTTTTCCAATGACATCTCACATGACCCATCTTGCATAAAATGCAACATAATTATGCCATAATTATATCATAATAAGATCACTGTGAAGAATATGGGATGCAGTGTCACACAAGTACAGTATTCCTGAGTTGGTGGAAGGCCCTGAATTATCAAAGGCTGTTTATAGGCTGACTCTGGGTTCTGCTTGATCCAGTGCTGCAGATTCTTCAAACCCTGCCTGCCTCCAAAGATGTTTGAATTTGAATGGTGGGAGCTTCTTGACTCATTTAAATTCCTTTTCTGGTGTACCAAAAGGCAATATGTGCAAACACATGAAGTCATTTGTGACAGGACAATGAGCTCAATCCACCTGAGTGAAATATGCTCGCTCATTTCAGTGTCAGAGCAACAACAATGAGCTATTTTAAAGGCCAGCTCCTCAGAAAGTGTACATCTGTTTAGCTTTATTGACATCAGTGGAGCTATGTAGACTTACACCAGCTGAGGGTGAGCTCCAAATGTATGCACACATTGGGTGAGATCTTAATGCTCAAGTGGTCAGTTCCCAGCAGCTCCCATTGAAAGTCATTGAGAATAATGGGAGCTGCTGGGTGCTCAATGAGCACTTGAAAAGCTGGCCCTTTGTGATTTAGGGCCCTTGTAGGCCCTTTAGCCTGCCCTTGTAAGGATATTTGTGATTTCCACTGACTTTAATGTAAGCTGGGTGGAGATGACAGACTTTGGCTCATAATTTTTTTGTTAAAAGATCTGAATTGTTAAAAATTCTGCCTTTTTCTGAAAGGTTTGATCTCCTCCTTACCTTGGGCTCCCATCCTTTTTCTTTCACCATCTCTGCCTCACCATAGTTTATACCTAGGGCGTTACATCTCTTGCATAAGCAGACTGAAGTCAGCATGGTTTCTTTTCAGGGAAACAAGAGTGCTATATACCAGATACCTTCAAATCTGTATTTTCTGTGCAGAGTTTTGTAAATAAACGAAGTCGGAATTTATGTAAGCATCATGATCTAGTGGTTATAGCAGTGATGCTGGAAGTCAAGAGTCTGGGTTCTAGTTCTCCAGGGTTGTCTACACACATTTGCACTGGTTTAGTTAAACATTGTGTAACACATACACCTCCTGTGTGTGGTGTTCTGTCTCCAATAGTGGCACCAAGACCACTTAGAGATTAATGAGTCTGTTCTACAGCCTTAGCTAACAGGCAGGTGGCTTTTAGCTCATGCAGTAGAGACTCATACACTAAGCTCTAGAGGTCCCAGGTTCAATCCTGCCCGCCGCCAACCAGGGTCTGTCGGTGTTACAGTTGCACCTGTAACGTTCTGTTTTTTTGTGTTGGTATCCTGTAATAAAGGTGTGGCACAGCACTGCTGGTAAGAAAACTGGTCTGTTTTTGACATAGGCCAGGGTTACAAAAAGTAAACTTCCTTGTCACGTGATGAGGGTTAGCACTAGCACCCTCTAGCTCCAGGTGGTAGATTCACCTCAGTAGCTAGACTGACTCCTGCAGAAAGAACCCCCCTGAGAACAAGACATGTCCATGTGATTGGATCGGGGACCAGTGACACTAGTGACTGACAGATGTCTAGTAAGAGGCAAAATGATGCTTTGCCATCAGGGATTTTAGGTTGACAAACAGGAAAGAACTGCATCAGGCTGGAAAGGATAAGCTAATAATTTAGCCCCTGATCCTGCAACAAGTTGTGGGTGGGTGGGTCCCTGCACCTGTATGTATTCCTATTGAAGCCAATGGACCTGTGTTCATTGCAGCTTCAGGATCTTGGTTTATACCTTGTTTAAATAATATATTAATTGAAGAGTATTTAGTAGGTCGTTTACCTTTTTTAATTAATTGTAAATATGAGGTTTTTAGGAGGCTGGGTGACAGGATGGCATTAGCTCTTGAATCCACTATGTCTTACCCCACAGTTCTTTGAGGGAGACTGCTAGTTCTTTTTTGCCACTCTTCTTATACGAAATTACAGCAGACTGGACTATTATGTTACTCATTAGATAGTATACGGACATCCTAAAGTTGGCAAATGAAACAACAAAGGTATAGCCAGGCAGTCCCACATTGTTTTGTGTGAAGGACTTTATGATCCATACAGAAATGAAACTTGAGGTTAAATGTGAGTTGGTATCAGAACACATTTCCAAGCAGAGAAAGCCCCCAAACTCCACCAAGCAACAGTAATTGCATTCCCTAAGCCTATAATGGAAACCACTTACTTGTTAGCAATAGGATAGCTCCTGTTGCCACAAGCAGTAAAGCAGACCATGACTCTATGTCCCCCATCTCTTGCTGCTTTTGCCTGATATTTTTATGTATTTTTTTTCAGTTAGTTTTCTGGCAGTTTTTAGGCCCTGGTTCTGCAGAGACTTACACACTTGCTTAACTTTACACAGTGTTGCCTATTGATGTCAGTGGGTGAAGTTAAGCAAGTGCATAAGTCTCTGTAGGATGCAAGTCTTGTAGGGTTATCACATTCACGGGACACCAAAAAAAGACAGGTGGAGAGTGGAGCCCAGGGAAACAATGAGACAATATTGGTCAGCATGATGGATAGTTTCAGCACACCGGCAGCCAAACCGTTATCAAGTACTTTGTAGACATCAAGGAAAAGGAGCGATTAAGGAAGGATTTGAAGGTAGCTTTGCTGATGTTTATGGGAAGTGCCTCTCAAACAGGAGGGAGAGCATGGGAGAAAGCACAAAGTTGGACAGATTAGTGTATGTCACCTGGAAAGAGGTTTAAGCTCAACCAAAAAAGCCCCATCTTATAGTGGAATAGAGTGTCTACGTGGTGGGGGGGAGGTTGTGCCAGTATCACTGGTAAAACTTTCCCATAAGACAAGCCCTTTGCCCACTAAAAAACAGGTACTGTCCAATATGCTTATTGTAAAGCTAAATCATGTTGTTATGAAGAACTCATTAAATTGCAGTCTGTAAGCACTTTGCATGACTTCAATGGAACCTCATGAGCAAAAGGTTAGCAGCATGTAGCAAACACAGACAACTGTACTTTTGAGGTACACTCTTCCTTGGAATATGGGGCTGCAGCCAGAGATAAAAATGAACAGCAGTGAATGTGAAAGTTTTCAAAATGTTATTGTCTTTTTAAGTATCAGAGGGGTAGCCGTGTTAGTCTGAATCTGTAAAAAGCAACAGAGGGTCCCGTGGCACCTTTAAGACTAACAGAAGTATTGCAGCATAAGCTTTTGTGGGTGAATGCCCACTTCGTCAGACGCAAGACTAATGAAGTGGGCATTCACCCATGAAAGCTTATGCTGCAATACTTCTGTTAGTCTTAAAGGTGCCACAGGACCCTCTATTGTCTTTTTAAACAATAACGGTCCTTTAGGAAATAGTGCAGTTTTTGTGCACAGATGCATCTCATAAAAAGGATGCTGTTCATTACCTTGAAGAATATGATAAACAAAGTCAGTAGGCAGGTGTGACAGAGTGCTGAGAGCCAGTAGCTGAGCTAGCACTCTGATCACTTAAGCAATCATGAGCTCCACCAGGAAACGCCTGATTGCCTAAGCAGTCTGGGGGTTGATGAGCTAAGGAGCTAAATAATCCCACCATCTGGGGAGGCTAGTTAAAAGCACAGGAAGGCAGTGCAGAGGGAGAGGGAGTTTTTGGGTTAGTTGAGATCAGAAGCTAGTTTTGTTTCTCCCTCGCCCTGTAGGAAAGGACAAGAAACACCAAATACTGTGCTCAGTGGTGTAGCCAGCTTCTCAGTGCAGGGGGCGGGCAGCATGGCCGGACTCCAGAGGAGCCATTTGGGGGGCGGCGGGCACGGCCAGAGGAGCGAAGCGGCCAGGCTCCGCAGCCATCGCACCCAACGCTCAGCACGGCTGCCTCTTGCAGTGGCTCAGGGCTCGGCGGCTGAGCGCTCCACAGCTGGTGGGCAGATCCTCTCTCCCCGGCAGCTTCCTGCTTCCCTCGGCCCGCTGAGCCCTGAATCGCCGCAGGAGGCAGCCATGGCGGCGATGTTGGGGCCGCGCTGAGCGTGGGGTGCGATGGCCGAGGAGCCGGCACCTTCGCTCCACTGGCTGTGCCCCCCCCCCCCCCCCCAATGGCTCCTCCGGAGTCCGGCCGTGCTGCCCCCCCACTTGCCTGCAGGACCCCAGCGGTGCCCAGCAGCCGCTGCTTTTGAAAAACGTACTGAGGGGAAGCGGTTGCTTCCCCTGAACCCCCCCTAGCTACGCTACTGACTGTGCTGTATAAATTGATTGATGGGAGTATAAATAAATTCATGGGAAGTTGCTACCTAATGACAGTATCTGAGAGGTTTCTGCAGCACAGGGGGGAGGGATAGCTCAGTGGTTTGAGCATTGGCCTGCTAAACCCAGCATTGTGAGTTCAATCCTTGAGGGGGCCACTTAGGGATCTGGGGCAAAATCAATACTTGGTCTTGCTAGTGAAGGCAAGGGGCTGGACTCGCTGACCTTTGAAGGTCCCTTCCAGTTCTAGGACATAGGTTAGGCTATCTCCATATATTAAATCAGAGGAGAGAGAGGGAGCATGCCCTGTTACTGAGGGGATGTTATTCTAGTTTTGTGGACTGACAATGTCTCTCAAGCATTAGGATGTTGAAAAAATGTGAGCTGTGGAATCAGAATGGCAGGCTGAGTGAGTGCATCCTAGCATTGTGGCCTCCTTAATGCTTTTCAGAGGCAGGATGCTGTGGGCCTGACAAGGGAATGAAATAGTTATGATGGAAATAGTATGCCAAGGTCCATTGAAGCTAATAGGATTTTGCATAGTATAGACCTTATGATGAATTAAAAATCCTTATGGAACGAAGCTGTTCTGCATGTTGAAGCTTTCTGAACTAAAATTACTTGGCAGCTTTCATTTAATTAGCAAAAGGCAATCAGCCAACAGGCTACAGGCTGGGGACCAACTGTCTAAGCAGCAGTTCTGCAGAAAAGGACCTAGGGATTACAGTGGACGAGAAGCTGGATATGAGTCAGCAGTGTGCCCTTGTTGCCAAGAAGGCCAACGGCAAATTGGGCTGTATTAGTAGGAGCATTGCCAGTAGATCGAGGGAAGTGATTATTCCCCTCTAGTCAGCACTGGGGAAGGTCACATCTGGAGTATTACATCCAGTTTTGGTCCCCCCACTACAGAAGAGATGTGAACAAATCAGAGAGAGTGCAGTGGAGGGCAATGAAAATGATGAGGGGGCTGGGGCACATGACTTACGAGGAAAGGCTGAGGGAACTGGGGTTATTTAGTCTGCAAAAGAGAAGAGTGAGGGGGGGATTTGATAGCAGCCTTCAACTAACCAAAGAGGGGTTCCATAGAGGATGGAGCTAGGCTGTTCTCAGTGGTACCAGATGACAGAACAAGAAGTAATGGTCTCAAGTTGCAGTGGGGGAGGTCTAGGTTGGATATTAGGAAACACTATTTCACTAGGAGGGTGGTGAAGCACTGGAATGGGTTACCTAGGGAGGTGGTGGAATCTCCATCGTTAGAAGTTTTTAAGGACCAACTTAACAAAGCTTTGGCTGGGATGATTTAGTTGGTGTTGGTCCTGCTTTGAGCAGGGGATTGGACTAGATGACCTCTTGAGGTCTCTTCCAACCCTAATATTCTATGATTCTGATGCCTGACAACAGACCAAAATGAATTTTGGATGAGTAAAAGGGATAGGTCTATAGAATCCTAGAAGCTTAAATTGTTACAGCTGAAGTTAACACCTTTAATTTTAAAAAAATCAATAAATAAAGAGCATTAATGTCCTAGAGAACTCACTAACACTCTCTCTCTATCCAACCCCTTTCCTTATATGATAGCCCTAGTCTCATAGTGTTGTGTGTGTGTGTGAGAGAGAGAGAGACCCTCAGTTTTAGTTTATGGCCAGATTTTCCAGATCCCACCATGTGTTCAGCAAGCCATTCCTGCCTGCATTGGTTGGGTGTGGTGTGGAGCCATTCAGTCTGGATTCATCATAGGAAAGTAGAAAAAAAATAAATACTCTCTATAGCATGAAGAACTACCCAGACGCAATCACATGCATGACAATGGCGAAAACACATTTTGCCAAATGGTCTATCTTGTTCCTTCTGCCATGAGACCGAGGGTGACCCTTGAGAAGCTGGCTCGACACCCCAATAAAGAATCCTCAGACAAGGGTGCAGCATAAATGCACCACTGGAATGGTTATAAAGAGGACAATTGAACTTCTCCCAGTGAGATTCAAGTGTCTGCACCAGACAGCTGTCACATCACAGCAGGCACTCAGAAAGATTAAGGATATTTTTTTCTAAGCAGCACAGGTACTATTGTAATAAGGCATAACCTTTGACCACCTCTATTCATGATCAACAGGACTAGTACACACTTTGTAAATAAATTACACTAGAAAATATCCTGACTCCGTGTCACCTAAATTCTCTACAAACAGGAAACTGGCTTCTGGTAAGTTCCGCGTCTCTCCCCCTCACACCGCAATCTGCTACTATTCAACAGAAGGCAGCAGCCTTCTCCGCTTCTGCAGACATCTGAGTTCTACAAAAAGAAGAGGAATCTTGAGTGACTGCATCTCTGGTAGTTTCCCTCCAGAGACCAGATGGACCAGCAGATGTAAATGTATCTGTCACCCAATTTAAGCCATATTTATTGCAAAACAAAATGCATGCATTCGAAAACTCTCTCCAGTGAAGTTTGTCTGATGTGTTTCACAAAAAACACATCCAAGTTATTGTTAAACTTGAAAGATAGAGACACATTGTGATGGGTACAGCAGGGCTGGCCTGAGCTATGACAATTTAGATAGGTGAATTTTCAAAAAGTAACCAATGATTTAATATGTCTCATGGCATGGCAAAATCCTTCATCACAAAGGATATCCTCTAAAATTAACCAAAAATAATATGGGAGTATCCCTCCCAGGGCCCTATCCTGTGAGGTACAGAGCAGCTCTTATTATAGGTTGTAATGCCCTAAACTCCCTTCCCAGTCAGAAGGTGCACAATGTCTTAGAGTATCAGGTCCTAAATGAGTGACGTCTGGCACTGCGAAGAAGAAGAACAGGAGCAGTAGAGGGCAGGAGGAAGAAGTGTCATGAGATACAAGCAAATCTGGGCCTCCCTGCATAGCTGTTGGGTGATCCACCTGGAGTGCCCAGGGCTCAGCATGGCACCTGCCCCGGAATACTGTGCTGTGATGATGCTGGTTGTGGATTTAGTCAGGGTGATTAGGTGTCCTGCGCTTGTGGGTATTTCTCCATGAAATTAGGGGAATGGTGAAGGGAGGGATTCTGCTGAGTAGAGGCAGTTGAGGGAGGGTGCATGGAGGGACTCAGTGATGTTCTCCCCAAGAAGGCCATGACAAAAATGAGAAGCTGCCCTGACTCACAGAGGGAGTTATCACCACAGCTCTCAGTCAGCGCACTCCTCACTAAACAACACACCCACATTTCAATTGGTCCTTGCTAGAGTGGATAGGTTTGGCAGCACTGCCTTGAGGGTGCTGAGAATTGCTGTAAAAGGAAGTGGCTCAGGAACAAGGGTGCGATGGAAAAGGGGAGAGAGAGACAGAAAGATACAGGGGGGGCAGGAATAGCAGGGAGTCTGAGCTGGGCTCAGGGCCAGCCTTGTGTTTTATGTTGTCTGAAGCCAAAGTGTCTCTGTAAGGGGGGAGTGACTGTGATATTCTGGTGTGCAAGCCAGACCAGTGAGGGCTGTGTCATCACTTCTCTGTAGCCTTGGGTGACTCTCAATGCTTTGCTGCTTTAGCTCCCAACCTGGCTTCTGCACCAAGCTAAACAATGCAGGTTGATGTGTAGCTACAGCCCTAGTCCAACAGCTCTGACCCCAGCAGCCGGCCAGCAAACACCAGCCACATTCTAGCTCCCACAGCTTTGGTTACTATTTGCAGGGTGACCCCAACACACTCCCACTCGTGAATTTTCCCAGAAAAATGTGTGTTCTGCACTGTCCAGTCCTCTTCTGGACAGTCCAGGTAGATTAGGTCAGTTGCCCCTTTAAGGGGATAGAAATACAACAGTTTGCTACCCTAAATGGAGTTACCCAAACAATTCAAAACACTGCATTAGTTTTAATTGAAGACAAAAACAAGTTTATTTACTTACAAAGTGAGAGATTTTAAGTGAGTACAAGTAAAGAGGCATAAAGTCAGAAATGGTTACAAGAAAAGTAAAGAGAAAATGCTTTCTAAACTTAACAAATTAGACTTGGTTCAACGTGAAGTACCTGACCACATTTTCAGTACGTTGCTGACCAAACTCTCAGGCCAGGATCTGGTCCCAAAGTCCAATGGCTGTTTCTGTTGTCTTTTTAGGTGAAAGAGGGAGGGAGAATCTGGGGTGTTTTTGCCGTTCACTTTTATAGTTCAGTCACCTTTTGAAATGCATTTTCCTGACTGTAACCCCTAGATAGAGTTTTGAGAACACGGAGTCTGGTGGGGGGAGAAGTTTCATGCTGTTTGCTAAGATTAGATCTGTTTGTTCCTGCCCACCTTCCTTGCCAAAGAACGTCAACTTGATAGGTGATGGCTCATCAGCTTTGCCTCCTGGTTGGGGTATCAACTTGTCCTTTGTCTTTGAGAAACAGATTTACCCATTCCCCAGACTTGTAAACACACTGAAGTCATGATTTCAGCTTATGTTAATGACTTTACATCTAAAATACACGTACAGCTCTGCAATGGGGTCAGGAAGGCATACGTGTCCATGTGAGTGTGCAATAGGCTCAGGTGTGTGGGCTTGTGAGTGTGCAATGGGCTCAGGTGTGTGTCCAATGAAGGCAGGAGCATGGGCTTGTGAGTGTGCAAGCGGGCAAAGGGCACAGACTCATAGAAATGGAAGGGACCTCAAGAGGTCATCTAGTCCAGTCCCCTGCACTCCTGGCAGGACTAAGTATTATCAAGACCATCCCTGACAGGAGTTTGTCCAACCCGCTCTTAAAAATCCCCAATGATAGAGACTCCACAATCTCCCTAGGCAATTTATTCCAGTGCTTAATCACCCTGACAGGAAGTTTTTCCTAATGTCCAACCTTTGCTGCAATTTTAAGTCCATTGCTTCTTGTCCTATCCTCGGAGGTTAAGAAAAACATTTTTTCTTCCTCCTTGTAACAACCTTTTACATACTTGAAAACTGTTATCATGTCCCCTCTCAGTCTTCTCTTCTCCAAACTAAACAAACCCAGTTTTTTCAATATTCCCTCATAGATCATGTTTTCTAGACCTTTAATCATTTTTGTCGCTCTTCTCTGGACTCTCTCCAATTTGTCCACATCCTTCCTGAAATGTGGCACCCAGAACTGGACACAATACTCCAGTTGAGGCCTAATCAGCATGGAGTAGAGCGGAAGAACTACTTCTTGTGTCTTGCTTACAACACTCCTGCTAATACATCCCAGAATGATGTTTGCTTTTTTTGCAACAGCATTACACTGTTGACTCATATTAGCTTGTGGTCCACTGTGACCCCCAGATCCCTTTCCACAGTACTCCTTTGTGGGGGAGTCAGAGCCCTGCACCCTCCATTTCCTGCAATTTACTGTGACTCTCAGCCAGCCAGTAAAACAGAAGGTTTATTACACTATAGGAACACAATCTAAAATAGAGCTTGTAAGTACAGAAAACATGTTATACCAATAGAATAAAAACCAGCAGGATCTTATTAAGAGGGATAAGGCAAAGATGCCACATTTATTGTAAATATACTGATAAAGCAAAAGATAAAAGTAAACAACGTTGTTTGACTACCTATTTCTTATACACGCACACACACACACACACATATATATAGCGAGAGAGAGCGAGAGGTTCATTCACACAACCATTCATTCAAGTTCTGTATAGGTGTTGTAGTTACCAGCCTAGAAGTTGCTCATGCCAAGTTACTGGCCAGGTATCTTGGTCATGAGGATGGAGCTGAGTCTGTGTCAGGTGCACCTGATGCTCCTGGAGGTTGGCAGCAGAACCAGAGACTCAAAGTCATCAGTCTTTAGAGTCCATTCTTATAGGAATTAATTCCTATGTTAGTCTATGGGAATTGTTTCATCCTGCTGTTGCTGACTCAATCAGCAGATGGCACATTCCTGTCCAAAGTGGCACATTCCTGGTGGCTCCACACTGTCCAAAGTTTGTGTTTCATCCTTCCAGGTGATGGGGTAGATCCTAGTTTACCCTCAGGGGGTTGTCTGGTGGTCCTACTTGACACATTCTTCGGCCGATGGATACTCCCTTTCTAGGCTGGCACCTCCCTAACCATTTATGTACATCAAGCATTCATCAACATACATTCCATATCTTAACCATATTTTAATTTACTGTCTCCACCACTTTCGGGATGTGTGCTAATTCATTTGAGACTCCCGGCCCTTTAATCACAAAGGGTGGGGGTCTGTCCTAGGAGCCGTTGAATGAAGTGAAAGTCACTTAACAGCTTATAGTGTTTGTTTACATTGTATCAATTACTTCAAGAACAAAGTCAATTAACTTGTTTGTAAGTTTTACATAGTAATAAAGTATCTTTCACTGGATAGATATAATCAATGGTTTCTACAGACAGTAGCTTACAAGTTTTAACAGAAGACCCAAGAGATTTTTGTACTTGGTGAAACTGTTGGATTTTAAAGTGTGGGGGACAAATTATGAGGGGGTCACTGTCACTTGGGGGAATCACTGTTAGTACCTTCTTTTATATCCCTACAAACAGGACCCCTCAGTCAGGTCTCTCTTGGGATGTGGGGAGTCCAGACCCAGGTTCTGGGCCTCCCCCCGCCGTCTCCCCAGCCAGCTCCAAACTGAAACTCCCTCCAGCAGTCTCACCCAGCCACACACCCAGGATCCTCCCCCAGCCTTTGTCCAGTTTCACGGGCAGAAGGTGTCACCTGGCCCCAACTCCCTCCTGGGCTCAGGTTATGAAGGGCAGCCGTCATCGGTATGTGCTGGCCATCAAGTATCATCCCTCAGTGAAGTCACACCCTTATCTCCCATCCCCATCTAGTATTGGTGCAGTACCCCAGGGAAACGGAGGCATGCCCCATGTTAGCAGAAGACAGTAAAATAGTAAAACTCCCATGCAACATTACCAGGTTAATACTCCCTACTCCATCCCATCTCCACTATGACCCCCAGATCCCTTTCTGTAGTACTCGTTCCTCGGCAGTCATTTCCCATTTTGTATGTGTACAACTGATTGTTCCTTCCTAAATGGAGTACTTTGCATTTGTCCTTATTGAATTTCATCCTATTTACTTCAGGGCATTTCTCCAGTGTATCCAACTCATTTTGAATTTTAATCCTATCCTCCAAAGCACTCCCCCCCAGCTTGGTATCATCTGCAAACTTTATAAGTGAACTCTGTATGCCATTATCTGAATCACTGATGAAGATATTGAACAGAACCGGACCCAGAACTGATCCCTGCGGGATCCCACTCGTTATGACCTTCCAGCATGATTGTGAACCACTCATAACTACTCTCTGGGACAGGTTTCAGAGTTGTAGCTGTGTTAGTCTGTACCAGCAAAAAGAACAAGGAGTACTTGTGGCACCTTAGAGATTAACAAATTTATTCGGGCATGTCATAACTATAAAGGGAAGGGTAACAGCCCTCCTGTGTACAGTACTATAAAATCCCTCCTGGCTAGAGACTCCAAAATCCTTTTACCTGTAAAGGGTTAAGAAGCTCAGGTAACCTGGCTGACACCTGACCCAAAGGACCAATAAGGGGACAAGATACTTTCAAATCTTGGTGGGGGAAAGGCTTTTGTTTTGTGCTCTTTGTTTTGGGGGTTGTTCGCTCTTGGGACTGAGAGGGACCAGACATCAATCCAGGCTCTCCAAATCTTTCTGAACAAGTCTCTCATATTTCCAACTTGTAAGTAAACAGCCAGGCAAGGCGTGTTAGTTTTCATCTTTGTTTTCTCAACTTGTAAATGTACCTTTTTGCTAGAGTGTTTATCTCTGTTTGCTGTAATTTTGAACCTAAGGATAGAGAGGATTCCTCTGGGCTCTTTAAGCTTGATTACCCTGTAAAGTTATTTTCCATCCTGATTTTACAAAGATGATTTTTACCTTTTTCTTTAATTAAAAGTCTTCTTTTTAAGAACCTGATTGATTTTTCCTTGTTTTTAGATCCAAGGGGGTTGGATCTTGATCCACCAGGAGTTGGTGGGAGAAAAGGAGGGGGATGGTTAATTTCTCCTTGTTTTAAGATCCAAGGGGTTTGGATCTGTATTCACCAGGGAATTGGTGAAGAGTCTCTCAAGGCTACCCAGGGAAGGGAATTAGCACTTTGGGAGTGGTGGCAGCGGACCAGATCTAAGCTGGTAGTTAAGCTTAGAAGTTTTCATGTAGGCCCCCACATTTGTACCCTAAAGTTCAGAGTGGGGAAGCAAATTTGTTTGGACATAAACTTTCATGGGCTAAAACCCACTTCATCGGATGCATGCCGTGAAAAATACAGTAGGAAGATATATATATATATATATATATATATATATATATACATACACACACACACACAGAACATGAAAAAATGGGAGTTGCCGTACCAATGCTAACAAGATTAATCAATTAAGGTGGGCTATTATCAGCAGGAGAAAAAAAATTACAGAAACTAAAAACTATTTCCCCTTGCTAATTTTTCCCCTACTGTTACACACACCTTCTTGTCACCTTCTTGTCAACTGTTTGAAATGGGCCATCCTGATTATCACTATGAACGTTTTTTTTCTCCTGCTGATAATAGCCCACCTCAATTGATTAGCTCTCTTTAGAGCTGGAATGGCAACCCCCATTTTTTCATGTTCTCTGTGTATATATATCTTCCTACTGTATTTTCCACTGCATGCAACTGATGAAGTGGGTTTTAGCCCACGAAAGCTTATGTCCAAACAAATTTGTTGGTCTCTAAGGTGCCACAAGTACTCCTCGTTCTTTTTACTCTCTGGGCGTGGTTTTCCAAAGAGTTTTGCACCCACCTTAGCTCTGTCTAGGTTGTATTTCCCAAGTTTGTTTATGAGGTCATGCGAGACAGTATCAAAAGCTTTACTAAAGTTAAGATATCACGTCTACTGCTTCTCCCCATCCACAAGGCTTGTTACCCTGTCAAAGAAAACTATCAGGTTGGTTTGACACGATTTCTTATGTTAGACTCATAGACTTTAAGGTTAGAAGGGACCATTATGATCGTCTAGTCCAGTGGTTCTTAACCTGGGGTTCACGCACCCTCTGGGGGTGCAAGATGCCCTTTCTGGGGGTGCGAGACATGCCAGATTTTTTTAGAAGGTAAATCATTGAAAACACAAATTAAGCACAGGCACGTAAGTACAACTACTTTGTTTCATCAAACCTATGTATTTATTAACATTATACATTTTTTAATGATTACTGTAATATACAAACAAAAATATATCTAGGCTTAAGGGGTGCGAGAACATATTTTTTAGGTTTAAGGGGTGCGAGAACATAGTTTGATTTTTGATAAGGGGTGCGAGAACATATTTTGAGAACCAAAGAGGTGCAGGCTGCAGTAAAGGTTAAGAACCACTGGTCTAGTCTGACCTCCTGCACAACGCAGGCCACAGAATCTCACCCACCCACTCCTGTAATAAACCCCTAATCTATGTCTGAGCTATTGAAGTCCTCAAATCAAGGGGGAAGGGATAGCTCAGTGGTTTGAGCATTGATCTACTAAACCCAAAGTTGTAAGTTCAATCCTTGAGGGGGGCCACTTAGGGATCTGGGACAAAAATCAGTACTTGGTCCTGCTAGTGAAGGCAGGGGGCTCCAGCTCTATGAGATAGGTGTATATCTCCATGGTTTAAAGACTTCAAGGTGCAGAGAATCCTCCAGCAAGTGACTGGTGCCCCATGCTGCAGAGGAAGGCAAAAAAACCTTCAGGGAATCTGCCCTAGAGGAAAATTCCTTCCCAATCCCAAATATGGCAATCAGCTAAACCCTGAGCATGTGGGCAAGACTCACCAGCCAGACACCCAGGAACAGAATTCTCTGTAGTAACTCAGGCCATTGGCATATTTACCACAATAGTCAAAGATAGCCTAATTTTGGCAATTAATTTATCCCATTATACCATCCCTTCCATAAACTTATCAAGCTTAGTCTTGAAGCCAGATATGTCTTTTGCCCCCACTGCTCCACTTCACTCCTCTGATGGTTAGAAACCTTAATTTCAAGCCTAAACCTCCTGATGGCCAGTTTATATCCATTTGTTCTTGTGTTCACATTGATACTGAGCTTAAATAATTCCTGTCCCTCCCTAGTATTTATCCCTCTGATATATTTATAGAGAGCAATCATATCTCCCCTCAGCCTTCTTTTGGTTAGGCTAAACAAGCCAAGCTCTTTGAGTCTCCTTTCATAAGACAGGTTTTCCATTCCTCGGATCATCCTAGTAGCCCTTCTCTGTACCTGTTTCAGTTTGAATTCATCCTTCTTAAACATAGGAGACCAGAACTGTACACAGTATTCCAAATGAGGTCTCACCAGTGCCTTGCATAATGGTACTAACACCTCCTTATCTCTACCGGAAATACCTCGCCTGATACATCCCAAGACCGCATTAGCTTTTTTCACGGCCAGATCACATTGGCGGCTCATAGTCATCCTGTGATCAACCAATACTACAAGGTCTTCCTCCTCCTCCTCTGTTACTTCCAGCTTATAACAAAAATTGTTGTTATTAATCCCTAAATGCATGACCTTGCACTTTTCACTATTAAATTTCATCCTATTACTATTACTCCAGTTTACAAGGTCATCCAGATCTTCCTGTATGATATCCTGGTCCTTCTCTGTATTGGCAATACCTCCCAGCTTTGTGTCGTCCACAAACTTTATCAGCGCACTCCCACTTTTTATGCCAAGGTCAGTAAAAAGATTAAATAAGATTGGTCCAAAAACCAATCCCTGAGGAACTCCACTAGTAACCTCCCTCCAGCCTGACAGTTCACCTTTCAGTATGACCCGCTGTAGTCTCCCCTTTAACCAGTTCCTTATCCACCTTTCAATTTTCATATTGATCCCCATGTTTTCCAATGTAACTAATAATTCCACATGTGGAACCATACCAAATGCCTTACTGAAATCGAGGTAAATTAGATCCACTGCGTTTCCTTTGTCTAAAAAATCTGCTACCTTCTCAAAGAAGGAGATCAGGTTGGTTTGGCACGATCTACCTTTTGTAAAACCATGTTGTATTTTATACCAATTACCATTGACCTCAATGTCCTTAACTNACCAAATGCCTTACTGAAATCGAGGTAAATTAGATCCACTGCGTTTCCTTTGTCTAAAAAATCTGCTACCTTCTCAAAGAAGAAGATCAGGTTGGTTTGGCACGATCTACCTTTTGTAAAACCATGTTGTATTTTATCCCAATTACCATTGACCTCAATGTCCTTAACTACTTTCTCCTTCAAAATTTTTTCCAAGACATACAACAGATGTCAAACTAACAGGCCTGTTACCCAGATCACTTTTTTTCCCTTTCTTAAAAATAGGAACTATGTTAGCAATTCTCCAGTCATACAGTACAACCCCTGAGTTTACAGATCCATTAAAAATTCTTGCTAATGGGCTTGCAATTTCATGTGCCAGTTCCTTTAATATTCTTGGATGAAGATTATCTGGGCTCCCCGATTTAGTCCCAGTAAACTGTTCGAGTTTGGCTTCTACCTCGGATGTGGTAATATCTACCTCCATATCCTCATTCCCATTTGTCATCCTGCCATTATCCCTAAGCTCCTCATTAGCCTCATTAAAGACTGAGGCAAAGTATTTGTTTAGATATTGGGCCATCCTTAACCTCCACTCCATCCTCAGTGTTTAGCGGTCCCACTTTTACTTTCTTTGTTTTCTTCTTATTTATATGGCTATAGAACCTTTTACTGTTGGTTTTAATTCCCTTTGCAAGGTGCAACTCTACATGGCTTTTGGCCTTTCTCACTTTATCCCTACACGTTCTGAGCTCAATAAGGTAGCTTTCCTTGCTGATCCCTCCCATCTTCCACTCCTTGTAGGCTTTCTGCTTTTTCTTAATCACCTCTCTGAGATACTTGCTCATCGAGCTTGGTCTACATCTCCTTCTTATGTTTATGTTCTTGATTTGTTTTTGACAAATCCATGCTGACTGTTACTTATCACATTATCTTCTAGATGTATGCAAATTGATTGCTTAATTATTCGCCCCATCATCTTTCCGGGTACAGAAGTTAAGCAGACTTGTCTGTAATTCCCTGGGTTGTCCTTATTTCCCTTTTTATAGATGGGCACTATATTTGTCAGGTTTCAGAGTAGCAGCCGTGTTAGTCTGTATCCGCAAAAAGAAGAACTTGCATCTGAAGAAGTGAGGTTCTTACCCACGAAAGCTCATGCTCCCAATACTTCTGTTAGTCTCAAAGGTGCCACAGGACCCTCTGTTGCTAATTTGGCCAAGTAATTTTTAACTTGTTCTTTCCCTATTTTAGCCTCTTCTGAGCCTACCTCATTTTCACTGGCATTCACTACGTTGGATGTCCAATCGCCACCAACCTTCTTGGTGAAAACCGAAACAAAGAAGTCACTAAGCACTTCTGCCATTTCCACATTTCCCGTTATTATTTCTGCCCCCCCCCCATTGAGTCACAGGCCTGCCCTGTGCTTGGTCTGCCACTTGCTTCTAATGTATTTGTAGCAAATACATGGGGCTGTGAGCGTGCAACGACGTGTGTGTGCAAAGGGGTGGCGGGGCGAGTGTGCAAGGGGGGGGCAGGGCGTGGCGTACTGGTCCCTGCTCTCTTCACACGCTCTCCTCCCACCGCTGCAGGCGGCCTGAGGGGGCGGGGCGGGGCCAGGCCGCCGTCGGGCTCGAAAAGCTGTAATCAAACCCCGCCCCGCGTTGTTCTTCTCTGCCCCCCCTTTTCCCCGTTCCCCACCACAACAACATACGTCACGTCCGGGCGCCCTGAGCTGCGATTGGCTGCGCCGGCCGGAAGCGAGGGCGGGCGCCGCTCCGTTGCCGCAGTGACAGGGCTGGAGTGGAAGATGGCGGCGCCGCGTCGGTCCCAGCACCATCACCACCATCACCCGCCGCCCCCCGCGCCGGCCTCTCCGCCGCGCAGCCCAGGCCTCTCCCCTGCGGGCGCCGCGCCCTGTCCGCAGCGGCACAGCCTGGCCGGGCCAGAGGGCGAGGCCCCCCCTTCGGGCGGCGGTCGCGACGCGGAGCGCGCTCTGTCGCCGGAGCAGCCGGAGAGCGCGGCCGGGGCCGGGGCCGCCCCCCCGCCGGCCTCCGGCTCCAGTAGCAGCAGCGTGGCCACCAGCAGCGGCAGCGCTTCATCGTCGTCCTCGGCGGCCTCCAGCCCGGCGGCCGAGAGCCCGGAGTCGCCTGGGCCGGGCGCGGGGAGCGGCGCCTTCCGGGAGCTGCTCGAAGCCTGCCGCAATGGAGACGTGACCCGGGTCAAGCGGCTGGTGGACACGGGCAACGTAAACGCCAAGGACATGGCGGGAAGGAAATCCACCCCCCTGCACTTCGCCGCGGGTGAGCGCCGCCGCCCGGCGGGGGAGGGGGGTCACTGCGCGGGAGGCGCTCTCCGTGGTGGTGGGCGGCGCGGCCCGGCCCAGTCCGGGGGGCCTGGCCCAGTGTAGCTGCTGGGCAGTGGGGTTGGGGAGGTGGCTAGGTCACAGGATGGAGTTGAGATCCCCATGGGCTCAGCTAGAACAGACTCTAAGATAAAGCTGGCTTGTGAGCTTGGGGAGAGCACTTCAGACTGCTGCCTTGGAGACTCTGAAACCACCTCTGACCCACCCGCCCCCATTTAAAAAAACCTTAATGATTTTTCGTCTGCTCGTGACTTGACAGGGATGTGTTAATGTCAGGTTAGGAGTGTTACAGATTGGCGAACAGAAGTTTTTGGTTATCTGTGGATGACTCTTTCTTTCCTTATCTTCCTGGTGAATGTTACAGGCCCTTTTCCTTGTAACTTAAACATTAATTAAAAAAAGTTTGTAGCCCTTCAAAACAAACTGTTGAGTAGGTGTATGTCAATGGCCTTTTCCTAAAGGAAAGCAGTTTAGTAACAGTAAGCACTACTGCATTCTTAAGGTAAGCCCTCAGTGATGTCAGTAACTGCTCTCTGCCTAAGCTCTTACTTCAAACTCATATTCTTGGTGTCCGTGTGAGCCACTTTCTTCTGATTATTCTTGCTTGGAGAGATGTAGTGTCTGTGTCCTGTCATCATTTCTGGTTGTTGGGAAGGGACAGATATTATCTCCACACTGTTTGAAGAGGACTTGTGTGAAAGTAGCTCTCCAGTGTTTCAACACCACAAGGTCCAAGACATCGAGTTCCATCTTTGTGTTAACAAGGGTCTCTTGAGCACAAAAGTTGCTTTAGTGGTGGAATCTTCATAGCACCTGAAGGTGGGGAGGCAAGTGAGAACAGACTCTTAAAATGTCCCCCCACCCCCCCAAACAAGGGCAAAAAATAATACTTTGAACTTACTGGGTAAGGAGAAAAAAAAGGCAATAAAGGATCATACAGAAACAAAATAATGATAGCCCATGAAAATGTTCTTCATTACTAGTTGTACAAGAAGTTAATCCACTAGCGTGCATATAATTAGGGGAGAAAGTAACATTGGGGCACTTTCGGAACACAGTTGGGTTCCAACTTCTTTTGGGGGATGATGATCTTTGTAGTACAGCAGTTCCTAGGGCATCAGCTTGGGCCCGAAGTAAAAAGCGAGATCCTGCTCCAAAGAACATAGTCCTGGCTATTGAAAATGACACAAGTGTGTAAAAACACACAAATAGGGAAGGGAATAACAATAAAATGTGCAAGATATTCAGAATAAGCCATAGCCTCAGTCCACTAACTAACATGATTTCTGGACTTGGCTCTTGTGCAGATTGTGAATTCTCTGGCACATCCTGTATTTCTTTGTACTAAGTGCTGTACATTGTGGCCTCTAGGCATTACTCTTAAAATATTTAATAATACAAAATCTATTTGTATGTGTACACCATGATCAATATTTACATTTTAAAACATGGTTTGGACTAACCACACTAAAATGACTTGCTTAAAAAAATCAGCCCTTTTAAGGAATGTGCCCTCAAAGACTTCAAAATGTGTCCAGCTTCCTTTCCCACTAACATTGCTTTGGTTATTCTGGATATGTCAATGTACAGAGTCAAAAAGTGGTTCTCTGGGGAGCGGAGCCCACAGCCTGAGTCCCCAAATGCTACCATTATAGCTCCTGAGCTTCATATTAGCTGAATTTGTAAAAGCAGTTTATCCCCAAGGAGTATGCAGATGGAGCTTAATTCTAAAGAGCCCTGAAATGTGGGGCTTATCATTTGCAAACTCCTTAAGTTCTATAGATCAAGTGATTAATTCCAGAGACCTCAACCAAGGGCTTGTCTACACTTAAATTTTATAGCACTCTAACTTGCTGGTTCAGGGGATGAAAAATCACCCCCCTGAGCGCAGCAAGTTTGAGCATGTTAAAGCGTTAGTGTAGACAGGCTCCAAGTGCTGGGAGCTAATCCCCTTGTGGAGGTGGATTACTGGGAGCGCTGGTGACTGCACTCATTCCTGCAGCAGCGCTTTGAAGTTTCCAGTGTAGACGTACCCCAAGGGTCAGCAGCATGTCCGTACACGGACACAAGTGTCCATGGTAAACATTTTGAAGTCTGTGGTAATTTTTCAAAAAATTGAATGATTGAATGACATAACCCCCCCCAATGTCAATCACTAGGTATGGTAATTTTGTCAAGTGTCCGTTGCGTGACATGGTGGTGCTGGCCTCAACTAGGTCCTACTTATCCTGAATTCAAGCTTATAAAAGCTTCACCAACATACTTCATGCATGCCTAAACTCTTGAGCATCACTGGTGAAACACAGGTGTCACTAAAGTTACAAGCAAAACTCATTCGGCCACTTGGATTGTGACCATGAAAAACTCTTTTCCACTTTAACTGAGGGGGAAATGAACAAAACTTATGTGAGAGAATGTTGCCCTTTATAACTGTTTTAACAATATTACATTTTAACAGAAGAACAAAAACTTGCTTGAAGTGCAGGACACTTACTATTGGAAGATTCAACATCAAACTTAACTCTGTCTATGCCTGTATCTATAGACTGAGAACTGCTGGTCTAAACTGTGAGTCTAACGCCAGCCCTGATGACTCCATTAAAATGGGGTCGTGACCATCTGGGGCCCAAGGCTTCGGGGTCAGCCCTGAGCAGTGGGGCTCAGGTTACAGGCCCCCTGCCTGGGGATGAAGTGCTTTGGGCCCCCCTGCCCAGGGTGGTGGGGCTCGGGCTTTGGCCCCTTTGCCCAGAGCAGCAGGGCTTGAATGGGCTCAGCCTTCAAACACTCCTCCTGGGATCATGTAGTAATTTGTGTTGTCAGAAGGGAGTTGCGGTGCAATGAAGTTTGAGAACCCCTGGACTAGACACTTTTTAGATGCCATGTAAGTTATCATAGTTTGATAAGAATCACATCAGGTACTAGTGGATCTCGTTTATATGTTGGGAAGGTGTTAGGATAAACTTCTGTATTGGGGGTCCTGCCTTTGAAAGTGTCAGCAAATGTCAGTCATGGACATCTGATTTCGATGGTGATTGTGCACTAAATGCCCAAGTACCAACTATGTGGGTGAAACCAGAGTCACTATACTCTTGAATGAACTCAAACAGGAAAATAAGAGAAAAACACCAGTGGCACTGCTGACTAACATAAAAGAGAAATGCCATCATATATATGCCATCATATGCCAGCAATGCCCCTCTGCTATGTACATTGGCCAAACTGGACAGTCACTACGCAAGAGGATAAATGGACACAAGTCAGATATCAGGAATGGCAATATACAAAAACCTGTAGGAGAACACTTCAACCTCCCTGGCCACACAATAGCAGATGTTAAGGTAGCCATCTTACAGCAAAAAAACTTCAGGACCAGACTCCAAAGAGAAACTGCTGAGCTTCAGTTCATCTGCAAATTTGACACCATCAGATCAGGATTAAACAAAGACTGTGAATGGCTATCCAACTACAGAAACAGTTTCTCCTCCCTTGGTGTTCACACCTCAACTGCTAGCAGAGCACCTCACCCTCCCTGATTGAACTAACCTCGTTATCTCCACACTGATATATACCTGCCTCTGGAGATTTCCATTACTTGCATCTGAAGAAGTGAGGTTCTGACCCACGAAAGCTTATGCTCCCAGTACTTCTGTTAGTCTCAAAGGTGCCACAGGACCCTCTGTTGCTTTTTATAAAATCAGA